>NC_081779.1:4466251-4563751 GCF_963082965.1 Carassius carassius | reverse complement strand
CTCATTTCTTCTTTCTCTCGCTCTTGCAGTGTTGATCATTAAGATAACAGATTTAGCTTGTCTCTCACTTATAATAGATATCTCCAGGACAACAAGCTGCATGCCAGCTCTGTCAAAAACGGACACGTTTTAGACCCATGTGCACACACACACACACACACACACACACAGTTGATTCCAGTCTGCCAAAGATCTGCTCACAGACATTGAGTCTGTCAGTCATTTGTGTGGAACAAACCCCAAGCTGTTCCTGCTGGTAAAGACTGGGACGATGTCCACAAAAATGTTTTTGATGTAAAATACCAACAACAACAAAAAAAAAATCATCATATTCGTCACACTTCCTTTAACCGGCCAGATAAGGATATTTGGCTTTAGAAATACATTACTCTTTTAACATTGGTGCAAGCATCACTAACTATTGCTCATGCTTAGATTTAAGAATTGTAAAAACAATCAGTTAAAACACTTTGGACAACCAGCAGAACATTCTAACAACTAACTAAAAACACCCTCCGAGCAACGCCCATGTTTTAGAAAGTGTATTTATATTTGAATTATCATTATAATGCAAAATGCCAAGGTGATGACAGAAGCGTCATTCTGGTGAATCACAGCATCTCAAAACTGCTTTGCCATGTGCAAATCCTCAGATCAGATCTAAGGCTTTAGAGTATTCATAATTTTCGCCTTGTCTTGAAATTGGGTCTCAGTGTGGCTTGTCATGCCACAACCAATTAATTTGGAGGAACTGCCAAGAGGAATCTAGCTCACGAAATAAAAAGACAAAAGGAGGTAAAACTGTCTGTGGACAACTGGTCACATTCTGCATCTTCACTCTCAGGGTTTTTATCTTGACAGCATTCTGAACCTTGCTTCAAAAACTGTTCTTTTTTTTTCATTTTCTTTTAGTGGTCTGCAGGCCACAGCGGATTATATTGTAAACTGGATATAGTACACAGCATGTAAAGAAATAATTCAATAAGATGTAAAATCATGTAAAATCATTAAATGCCATTGTTCTACTAGAAAAAAATATTTATATAATTATAAAAATCAAGGATTCGGATTCACATCAAAATATGTCACAATATGTAGCTAAATGCATTGCAATTGGCACTTCATTTTCTCTTTAATAAATCTGCTTAATCTAAATGCATGTGAGAGGAGATCAATGACTGACATTTGACACCCCCCGAGTGTTAAAAGTTGACTTATGAGCTGATCGCCTTCTACAAAACCTCAAGTCAAGCTTAATTATGATTAAAAAGCTTCTTTTTTTCACCCTAGATGAAAAATGTTGCCTCAAACCTGATGCATTATTTAAGTCTACCTCTTTTGTACTAAAATTAATGTATGCATGGTACATGCATAACAGATGTGACAAGCAACATGAGCACATACAGTATGTGATGGATAAGGCCTTCGGTATTCCTGCTCATACACTTAAACCCCATTTCAGCTGGTGTTAGAAGAGGTTAGTGAGCTTTTGCACTCTTTTCATGTGATCAAAGTCAGGAATAAGACTCTTGATATAGCATCACAAGACTGGGGCTTTTCTAGTTTCCCTTTTGATGGCAATAAATGAAGGGTAACCAGTGGCTAGATCCCAAGCTTTGCCCCTCATATTGATCCAATCCACCACAATGACAGTTGAACACCATGCTTTCAGATCTTTACTGAAGAAAAAAAAAAACACTTTTAACAGAGATTCTTCACTTCAGGGAAACTAAACCCAAGACACTTGATCCCTAGGATTCGAGGTAAGGACAGCGTTTTATTATACAAGATATTAGTGACGGTGGGGGTGCAATGAACCACTCAACTCATCAGAGTTTGTAAAGACCACTATAAAGCTCCTCTACTGAACAGAATCAATGCAGAATGTCCGCTACACATGCTCATTGATCTGATCATCACATGGATGAGTTGAGTTCATGTGAAGCAAATGAGATGATCTCCTAAAGATCTGATCTCCATCGACTCAAGTCTGATGATGTAGCTCTCATCAGCCAAACTTGCAGAAAATTATTCATTGATTAAAAGCCATTTTACATTCCTATGCTTGATTTCTCAAAAACAACATGAAAGTCATGTGCAACACACTGTGTATCTGGACAAATTTTAAGTGAATATGAACAGAATGTTCAAGTGAAAAACACTCCATTATGGAAATTTGATTGTGCATACATCAGTGCAAGCATAATGTTGAACACATATTGCATGCCTGATTGAGGTTATTACTGTAAATCTTGTATTCTGTGTTGCATGTAATGCATGACCGCTAATAAAACTTGCAAAATGAATGAAATAAAATGACATTTATCAGAAACTGCCCTAAACTATTGATGCATACTGAAGGGTAATAATTGATCACCACCACGGCATTTATTAAACAAAAAACACAGTACAACCATAATATTGTTACGTACTATTCAAATTTAAAGTAACTGTTTTCTATTGTAATATACTTTACAATGTTATTTATTCTTGAGATGGAAAAGCTAGATGTTTAGCAGTCATTACTACAGTTAAGAGTGTCGCACAATCCTGTAGAAATCACACTGCTTAAAACATTTGTGTAAAAGTCTTTACTGTCACTTTTGATAAATTCCATGCATCTTTGCTAAATAAGTAAGGAATAATTGACAACGGGCTGTTGAATTATTAGAAAAATAATGCAAACCTGAGGTGTAATAAAATAGTTTTATCTTGGGCTGCTAATATTCATGCACGGCAAAACAGTAGGAGTTTGTGTAGAAACTTGGAAAGCAGTGCCTCTGTCAGTGTCCACTAAAAATGAGCTGGAAACCGTATAAAATGGCCTTAACTGACTGGCTTTGACAGCAGAATAGAAATTGGAACAGCCTCCTCATTGATTTTTTTTTTTCATACTGAAAACAGTACAGCAATTTTTAGTGCCAAATCTTGTTTTAGCCCCAAAACACTGATGTACACAACCTTCACAAGTGCTTCAACCCCCTGCTAGTGTCCCTGGTTCGAGCTACTTCTATGCCAAAGGCAAACTTTGCTCATGTTTATTTATGAGACCCCAAGATGTAGCACTTCAAAGAACAGTCCAGCCTTACGAAAAAAAAATAAAAAATCAACATGTCCTCCCTGTGCCGGTTACGTACAAACAAGTCTGAAACCCGCTGAGGCAACTGGCCATGTGTCTTCACACAGTTTCTGCCACCCACACCAGTAAATAGGCTCCTCCAGCACATGAGGAAAACGCCATACCACACTAGTCGACTAAGGCAGCTAAAATTTATTTTGGTATAGCCTGAACCAACCACTGGAGGCTTAGAGTACCTTTGTTTTACAATTGCATTATTGCATTATACTTAGCAAAGCACACTATGCCTGCCAAATCATCACAGATGCTCTGACCAGAGGCTCAGTCATGTAATAGTTTGTAATTTTGCTTCAAACTACTTTTAGCCCAAATGAATGATATAATAAGAGAAAAAAAAAAATGCATTTTAGCACCATGCAAATCTCTTTCCAATTTAATTTGTCAACCTCATAATGTAATGTAATCTATTGTCTTTGCAGGGAGTCACACTATCAAGGCTACACTGATAATGATATGACTTATACAGATAACAGGTACACTTTTAACTAAGCCCAAAGGTAAGAAGTAAACAGAGTGTGGGGAATATAAAACTAACACTGAGCAAGTATGAAATTTCAGTGGCTTGTGAGAGTTAGACATTGTCATCAACCAAATCAATAACTTTGGCAAATGAGCGAACTGTGTAGCACATTAATGTAAGGGGCTTGTTTATGCATACTAAACTGTTTACTTTGTCTTCATTGACCTTTCCAATCATATTATTGACACAGCAATGTAAATGTATTAAATTGTTTATGCATTTTAACCAGATTGCTGTCTTAGGCAACTAAAGTTTGATGCTTGTTTTCCAGTGACCTGGTAATTGAATCTGACCTGAAAATGACTAAATTGGTTAATTTAGTTCCTTTACAAATGCTACTGACAACACTGTTCTCTATAAGCCTAAAAGCATTAAAAATACTAGCTTTCTAGAGACTTGAATTATAATGATTCTGATTCTAATTGATTCCTTAACAGCCTTAACAGTTCCGTTAATGATTCCTTCATGTGGGGAAACAAAAAAAAAGACAATTCGGAGTTATCTGTTGCCAAATGAAGTAGTCATTTTAGAACTTAAGAATCTTCAGAATCAAATCAAATCCCTATAATTGTGGGAGTAAACGATTTGTAATTTATTTTTATGTAATTTGCAGACAAACATCATTGGTTCAGGAAACAGAATATACTACACTGAACTGTCAGAGTATTTTAGAACAGTGTTTTCTCTGCGTTGGTGTAAAAATACTTTCAAAAACCAAATGTCATGAAAACAATCTGGTTCAGTGCCTTTCAATACTTGTTTCTTCTTGTAAATAGATTTTCTAGTAATTCTTTGTTTAAAATATATTAAAAATAGAAAACACTTATTTCACAAAGTAATAATATTTCACAGTTTTACTGTATTTTTAGCCTTTGTGGACATAAGACACTTCTTTCAAAAACATGTTAAAATCTTACTGACACACTTTTGAACGGTAGTGAATGCATTCATAGTCAGCAGAATTATAGAAGAAAACTGTTGTACAATCACAACAGTGACTTAAGCTATAAAAACACTGTTGAACAAAGAGATCATATTCAAAGAGATGTCACAGTGTACTGTTTCTACAGTGCAGACAGACCTTTTTAGGCAGAACTCTTAAAGAGCACAATTACATAAAAGACCTGTCAGTTGTACTCTGACATTTAGATTTCACGTAAGAGTAGGAAAAGAGAGAAAAAAAAAAACTCTTTGTCTATATGTAATCATACTTCACATACTATCTTTATAAAGTACCGTTGTTGTTGTACAGTAGATACATTTTAGAGAGGAGGCACTTCAAGTCCCCTGCTGAAAGCTGCTGTTTTTAACCTGACCTGAGAACAGTCTTTCTGGTCTTCGATCATGCCTTCCTTAAGTCTGAAGCAAAGCTAAATCTGGGCCTGTGCTTCTACTTATTCTCCAACTCATACCTCAAGCTGACAGCAGATCGATGCGTTTTGATTGGGTGCCATCATGGCTTCACCAGGCCCCGGCTTAAAGAGGTCTGCGGCCACTGGGAAATTCGCTTGGTACTGAGCATCCTTGGAATAACCTCCCCAAATTAGAGCTGTGTGCTGCGGGCTGTCAGAGCACGCTCTACTTTATGAGTCTAAAGCTGGAGATGAGAAAATATGAAATAAAAGATTAACTAGCAATCCCGGTTATATTTTTCAAATTGTACAAATACTCGAGCAAACCTGAGGTGGATGAGACGAAGGAAGAGATTGGGATCCAAGGACTACCATCCAGGAGGACTCAGGTCTGAGTCCCAAATTACTCTGGTGTCACTGGGGAGAAGCCAATCTCTCTAAATCTGTACGTCTGTGCTGGATAACAGCAGGCACTTTCAATATATCTGAGTGCAAAAGGCCTTCTAAAAGACGCCTCCTATAGATATGGGTTTATAATAAGGGGTAACTTAAATTATGTAATGAATGCAGAAGGTTAATTAAAATAAAGCAAGCCTTATTTCACAGGAACATAATATGAAAAAAGAACAGATATGAAAGCTCACATGATTTACTCATATAATGTTTGAAGACCAGCAATATTATATGCGTCTTCCACCGAAGGCATTTATTTACACCAGAAAATCGCTGATAGATGTGAAATGACCCATCATGGTGTTTTCTAATGAGATTCTTTACTCTGTGGTGCAGCGATGATATTGTCCACCGAACATGCTTAGGCAGGTGGAATTGCATATTTATAGCAGGCTAATATCCTAACAGTCTAATAAAAGGATGAGATTCCCTGCAGGTTTTAACAGCAAACTGTTTCCAGTAGGTAGTTTATAGGCCAATTGTTTAGATTGTATGCTATTTTACAGACATCAAGAATGTTTGCACAAGCAAATGCCAGACATCAATGCAGAAGCACATTTACTGTACCTAAAGGACACTGGACATAATGTTAAAGTTGAATTAAGCGGTCCAAGCATGAATGTTTTGCTCAGATATGTATATCCTACATGTTTTTAAATTTTTTTGCTTTGACAGCAGTGGTGCTTTAATTAGCATGATGACTTTGTGGTTTTTTCGCTGTGCATATTAAAACTTTTTCGAAAAGTCGATGCACATTTTTAAACAGATGAGGTTTTCTGAGCTCCCTGCATGTTTAAAAAAAAATCTAAAAATAGTCAAACGTTTCAAACTGCCTCTAGAGACGCCTGCATGTTTTTCCATTTGCTTGCAGTCCTTATATAAATGTGTTCAGCTTCAAACCAGCCTAATTACACAAGGGCTTGCCTATCAATTAGCCACATTAGTTGTAAAGGCAACCTAAAGCTAATCCGTTATTAAAAATATGAAGTTTTGCAGATTCCTAACGTAGATCTTCCAACAATTTGTGATTTTTGCATCATAAAATATCAGATTGTTAGCTTGAAATAAGCCATAACGACTGTTTAATAAGTTAATCGATATGGTAAAAAAAATTTTGACAGCATATTGTCGTATGCTTTATGCCCTTTCCCTCTTGTTTTGCATAGAAAATCAATATTATTTACAGTAAACTACATATAAGTTGCAGAATTCTTTCTGTACTCTCTTTAATAAACTAGAATAACTCTTTGTTTGTGGTGATTAGCACTAAAGCAGATTTCATTGTTAAACAGTATGTAGCTCCAGCAGAGCAGGATTCATTATTAATAATGTACTTTGATATCTTACAAAACACTTTTGAACACCTACAGTCAGGATGTGGTTTTAGATCTATATTTCAGTTTTTATACACACAAAACCTAATAGACTCATTTGAAGAGGTTACATTGAGTATTGTAAGTAATTATTATTTTAAATACCCCCCCCCCCCAAACAAAAAACTGCACCTTGAAACAGATGAATTGAGCTTTGAATTTCAACATTTATCTACAACCAAAGCAAGTGAGAAGCAACTAGAGCATTTTTGTTTAGATTCCACTCAAACCACAGTTCTTAGCTGCTGATATATCTATTTTTAAACTATAGAAATTTTCATAACTGAGTTCTACTTGGACTAAAAACTGCTCCAAACTCTTATGACTTTCTTTATTTTGTGAAAAACAATAGGAAATGCTAGGCTGCTCTTCTCCAAACATGCAGTGATTATGGACTGCCACTGGAAATCTTCCCTCTGTCATAACTCTCAAAATTAATTTGCCAGTCCACAAATTCATACCTGGCGCATCATGATCAGCCAGACAAGAACCAATGCCATTTGGTGTCAAACTTGAAGTGGCGTACTTGACCATACATGGACACATATGCGATTTGAGAATTGCAGCAGATAACAATTTAGTCTGTATTGCATGGCTTCAGAAGAACATGCAGCATGAGTCATATGGACTACTTTCATGGTGTCTTCATGGTACATTTTTGTTCCTTTTTGTAGTTTGACAGCTTGTGGTTCATTGTATGTTAAAATGCAGCTCTTTTGTGCTTGGCGTAAGAAAGTTTTTGAGTGACATGAGTGAGAACAAATAAAGAATTTCCATATTTTGATGAACTCTCAAAGCTGATGGAAAAGTGAGGAAAAACTATAATACTGACTGAAGTTTTTCTGTGACATTATAATCGCCACTGAAACAAATCCAGGAGGTGCAGGCAAAGCCTATTAAAGCAGAGCTTGGGTATTTGGACAGCATTGTTTTATACGGTGTCTGTGTGCTCTTCCTCTCATTCATACACACTCAAGGGGACTGCACTGATGGATGAGCACTGGTCCTCCCGCTTTCTCCATCCCATCTCTCTGTGACCACAGCAAGAATATGTGTATTTCTGACCCCTGTATTCTACATGGACTGGAAGAAAAAGCTAGACGGAGAAAGAGACTTGAAGAATAAAAGGAATGGTGGCTGCAAAGGCAAATTGAGAATATGAAAAATGGGGAGAGGACAGGTGACAGAAGAAAAAAAAGTGTCTCATTCAATTGAACACTGTTGACTAACAATTGCTTTTCCAACAAAACCAGAATATCTGACCAAAATCCCCACAAAGCTAAAGATGACAGATTTATTCACCCAATATGTATATATCGGTAGCTGTATGCCACAGGCATGAGTAAAAATAATAATAATAATAATAAATTCCCAAGTCTATAAAAACAGCCACTGAAATAAAATAATAATAAAAAAACCTGAAGGACAAAAATGAATGCAAAGATTGGGGGGGGGGGGGGGGGGGTTATAGTAAACCATTTTTTCCGGAACCATTGAACCATTTCTTTTCCATTCAATATTCATGACTCAGAAGTAACTTGAAATGTCACTGAAATCTAGAAGTATGAAGCCATTTAAAAATATGATTTCCAGGCCTGAAAAAAAGAACGTCATGGAAAGTAAAAAGAATAAATAATAATAATATTAAATTATGGATTCTGTAAGAAATACAGAAGATTTATAACATTTCTATAGTAAACAATTATCTTCGACTAAGTTGTGGCCTAATGGTTAGAGAGTCGGACTCGCAATCGAGGGGTTGTGAGTTTGAGTCCCGGGCCGGCAGGAATTGTAGGTGGGGGGAGTGCATGTACAGTTCTCTCTCCACCTTCAATACCATGACTTAGGTGCCCTTCAGCAAGGCATCGAACCCCCAACTGCTCCCCGGGCGCCGCAGCATAAATGGCTGCCCACTGCTCCGGGTGTGTGTTCACAGTGTGTGTGTGTGTGTGTGTGTGTGTGTGTGTGTGTGTGTGTGTGTGTGTGTGTGTGTGTGTGTGTGTGTGTGTGTGTGTGTGTGTGTGTTCACTGCTCTGTGTGTGTGCACTTCGGATGGGTTAAAAGCAGAGCATGAATTCTGAGTATGGGTCACCATACTTGGCCGTATGTCACATCACTTTAATCTGTATTAAATTATTGGGACACTTTATTTTAAGGTCCAATTCTCACTATTAACAAACCATAAACTACAACTTTTGCCTCAAACTCCTAATCAGAATATATGCTTTAGAAATACTAATAAACATACTCATAATTCTAATAACTTATAGGCATACTAATAAGCAACTAGTTAATAGAGAGAATTGGTCCCTATACTAAAGTGTTACCAAATATTGAAATTAATTTAAAAAGTAATCCCAAATTATTGTAAATGTCATGGGAATTCATTGGTCAAACGGTGTATCAGGTGTAAACCCTGATATACACCAGCTAGTCAAGACAACAAAAAAGTTAAACCAGTCACCATGCTAGTGGATAGCTAAACCTATAGTAATGTATAGATAATAGATCACTTTTTATTCTATGGCTTCACCTTTTCTGTCAATCATATGCCAATATACATTGCTGCAACAGTTCTTTAGACATAATTGAACAATAATTCTAGTGAAAAAAAGAAAAGTTATTGTAGACAGAACAACACAGATTCAAAATCTGTCTGAGCGGATGTTACGATACATATTGTGACCTTTATTATGTGTTGTGCATGTATACTGCAATGTCTAGATCTTCTTTTGCATGAAGAGTTCTCTGCATGAGTTCTTTAGAATGAAAGAGCAAAATATGAACATGCAATTTGCAAGCAATATAACCTGGACCTGCTATGATCAAGAGTGCAACAGATGTTGACCGGTAATGCAGCAGCTGACCTGTGCAGTGCCAGGACTACAGATAGAAACACATGGTCTTTTGGGAAAGGGCCCACTCTGACTGTGAGATTACCAATACCTTTCCACACTTTCAACAGGAGGCAGCAAACCAACAGGTTTCATTCACCAGGAAGCACATACTGTAAGAATAAAGCCATTTACAAAGCTTGCCCATCACACACAAAAAAATTAAATAAACTACACTTCCTGTAGGAGCAAAACTGCCTTTTTAAATGATTAAGAACAATGTAGGTGGTGAATCACATCTCGAGCCCTGGTCTAAAACGGATTCCGCGAAAGGAACACCTCCACATCAGCACTATTTTTTCAATTCAATTCAATTGACATTTTTAGATGTACATCCCCCTTGAACTGTGGCCCACCACACAAAACGCCCAGTTTTGTCCGTATCGGTGCCCTGTCAGCATCATTTTTCATCTCCCCAAAGCTCATTACCAGCCAGGCAACAAGTCATGGTCAGCCCACTGTAAACCACGAAACCTTCTAGTCATTCTTAAGCCCAGCTAACAGCACAAAGAGGATGCTCAAACCTAATGTGTTTCACAAGCACTTTTTGTATCCCACTCCATGCGATTAACTGTAAATAATAGTGTATTTTTTCCCCTCTGTCTCCCCCGAGCAGAATATCAATATAGCTTTTCAATTATTGGCCGGCCCCAAGTGAGGTCCAGACACTGATTGAGCAAGTGATGGGAAAAAGGCTGAGAGAAGAGAGAGACCACAGCTGTTCAATCTGGGAGCAAAGCAGGAAAAAACACACAAAAAAACAATTTCTCAGCGCAATTGCATTGTCAGTCACATTTATTATGAATAGCAATTGTCACAGCTTACTCCATGAACCTCTCCATTGTACATAAACTTCACGCCGAACGCACATGCATTAGTGCAGAGAATAAATATGCTGCTCTATTGAGCTTGTTTCATGAAAAAGCATTACACAAAACGATTGTATCTTCCACTGAGTGTATCTACATTAATTTGCATTCATTAGAGCACAACCTCTGGGAACTAATCATGGTCTGGTGTCACCTTATAGCCTAGAAGGTACATGCACACAAGAACATTACGCTTGTGACACCTGCTACATACGTGCCTCTACAAACACGCTGTATCTGCAGCAGAACATATATTTGTCCACTACGGAAAACAAGCTATGCACTATTTGCATGAGTAGCCCAGCAAAGAAGCCTGTGCCATTAACCTTGACTCATTTTTACATTCGCGTAGCGTACACATCCAAGTTAAACACCCACCCAGACATACACACATAAACAGACAATAGATAAGCACAGCTACACGGGGGATTGAACACCATATGGAGCCAAAGTCAAACACACACACACACACACACTCACACAGACAGGCGGAGAGAGTGCGATCTACTCACAGAATGAAGCAGACGACACCGGGAGCTAATATCAAAGGATTGGCATGGATACAAGCTGGCTGCGTCCCGTTGGGAATGCTGACAGATTCCAGGGAAAAAGACGAAGGAATATCCGAGGACACCTCTGAAACTGGATGGGAAAGGGGGGTGGTGGTGGAGAGGGCAGGGTTAGGCTTCAGAAGATTTCCGTCTCTTGTTCTGTCCTTGAGGAATCTTTTTCCAAAAGCTATAAGGTTCCTGATTTTGACTTGAGATACAACTGCCTTTTTGTCTGGGGTAAACAGGAGTACAGAAGAAAAAATCAGTCAGGAAGGCAAATAAAAAAAATTCCAGCAGAGATGAAATAACTCAATTCTCTCCTTTGCTCTCCCCTAGGCATGGAGGGGGGGGGGGGGGGGTAAAAACAGAGATGGAGTGACAAGATAAATACCTAAAACTGCAAAAATGAGAAGCTCGGGGGGGGGAATAAAGCTTCTCTCTCCTTTACCCCACCCTATCTCAGTCACTGCAATGTGTAACGATCTCCCTTACAGGCTTAAGGGTCATCTGGAAGAAAAAAAAAGAACAAAAAAATCTAATTTTCAAGATGAAAAGAAGATAAAAATGGAAAAAGAAGCTTAACTTAACAAAAGGTAGGAGTTAGCGACGATCTGTGGCATCTTGTCCCCTCCCTCCCTTTTTCGCTTTCTTATCTTTCAGTTTACCTGATTCTGAAGAGTAAAACTAAGACATGCAAGTACATTTTTATTTTATTTTTTGCCCCAGATTGCAGACTGATTCTGACTGGTGGGGTGCTTTAACGTGTCCCCCAGAAAAACCTCTTGAACCTCTAGTTCTTCATCTTCAGCTGCCTGACAGGCAGAAAGTTCAATTGTCTCCCGCTGAATGGTATCGCTTAGGATCCACTCGGTGCGAAATAAAATCAAAGGATCTTTGTGTGATTGGATAGCACTTATTCCTTTGGCCCCTCAGGGTTCCGTTCCAACTTAAAACGCTGGATGGTTTTGGAGTAGTAAATGTCAAGTGATTTCAATATATATATTTAAAAAAAAATCCCAATCAAGGATTTGTTCTTTCTTTTTGGTCCTACGTCCTCAGCTGGCTCTTTAATGCCAGATATCCTCAAGTCTCTGCGCTCCTGTCACCATTCTTTTGCTGGAAGGAAAGTAGGTGCATTCTGAGAGCGTCTGGGGATGTGTGGAAGAAGAACTTGCTGTCATCAGGCAGGAGCAGTAAGCCACGTCAAGGGTGGAGAAATGGGCCTTTACGAAGCAGGAAACAGCCTGGAGCTGGAAGAACAGACAATTAGGAACATATAATTAAAGTAGGAAAAGACACAGAGATGTAGAGTGGCTCGAAATGGTCTTTTCTCCATTACGTGCTCATTTTATGAGTGCAGTGGCATCATCCACACCTCTTACTCTATAATGTCCTTGCATTGGCATTCTCCCTCCCTATACCTTTCCCAAGTCCCTTCCTTCAAGCATGCCCACCTTTTTTTGTCTCCCTCTCTCCTTAAACTACCATTTCAACACAATCTTATCCAACATATATACGAGCTTCAAGCACAATTTTCACTATATGAAAAAAGTAAGTACAGCTGACTGTCCTTCAGATAAAGTGAGAAGCCAATGCAAATCCTTTAAACAGAGAACAATCGCTGTGACTATTTTCACCGAGTTGAAGTGGTGTTACGAGTGACTGTATGTAAAATGTTCATGGTAAATATTAGTAAAACACTGGCTCCTTGCGTGCTTGAATGTTACGTAAACCCTGTTAGCCGTAGCTGGAATAAAGAGAGAGGGGAAGGTGGTCAAGTGGCTGCCATGTTTCTAAATCTGTCAGTCTACCGATCTACTGTGCTTTTAAATATGAACACTCACAAGCTTATGCTGTCTACATCACTGAATGAGAATCGAGTGCTTAACACTGTAAACACATTAATCCATTAAAATACATTATGCTTTGGCTCTCAAGTTAAATTTGATTTGTTTTGACTCACAGAGAGAAATATAATTAGGTATTTACAGGCCATGCTTTTGGCTTGCTTGGCAAACAAAGTATTACTTTAACAAACATGTAGATGGATTTTAATCTTGATTTTGGGATCAGTTGCCCTGGTTTCTGTGTGACAGCTGTGCTAATGCGTTTTACATAAAAAACTATTGAAATGTGGCTCTCTAGAGAAAACATTCACAGTGTATTTGTCCTTGAAAAACGTGCCATGTCACAGGTAAATCACTGCACTTTTTTTAGTGATCATGCATGTAGCCAAACCAATCTGTTTTTGCCTACTGAAAGCCTTATTACACCATGTTATGTTAAATCAATAAGTCTGAGCCCTAGCAGACATCAAACTCCGTACCTTTCAGCAAACATATTAACAAAGACTTCAGCAAAGGGCGCTGAGATCACATTCTGCACTTTTCTCGGTGTGATCTAAAGCTTCCGTGAGCGAGTCAGAGCATTGTGCCAAGAAACCAAGCAAAGGTGAGAGGTTGAAAACGAGATTCGTTTTTCTCTCGCACTTGGCACAGGGAAACATAATTCGGTCTGCTTTGTCATCCTCTATCCTGCCCCTCTCTGTCTGAGCTTGTGGAACAACTCTGAAGATTTCCCTGATAAAGCCCACGCTTTACATCATCTCATTTACACAGAGGAAGAGACAACAACAGTATTTCACTCTGCGATATCACACAAATCTATTTCACGGTACTTTATGAATCACATCAAGCAGTTGATAAAGCGTTTTTCCATTTAGTCTCCATTTAATCTTATTGCTGTCTAGGAGAAACAAGTGAGATATTAAAGAAATCTCATTGGGATTTTTTTTATTTTATTTTTTTGCGCTACAACTACAAGTTTGGGCACCATATAAATGTAATGAGCATTTATTATATGTGGTTGTATGCTTCCCCTTCTTCCCAGTTGCTAAAGTTAAATAACCTTCACACACACACACACACACACACACACACTCAGAGGCAATTGTAGCATAGCCAGCCAAAGCACATCATCGTGGGTAAGCTGTCACAATCACCATCAGTCTACACCCTCGCTGCCTTACCCATGAATTACAAGCAGAGTTTACCAGCAGATGCATATACAGTCGTAACGATATGTGAGTACTGCGTGTGTGTTTTTGCGAAGCATGTGTGAAGGATGTGTTTGACCTGAGCGCATTGGTTTAGGTTGAGCGCTCCTGTGACACAGACAGTTGAGAGACGGGGGATGATGGGGGGAGAAGAGGGGGGACTGTGACAGGTGAGAGAATGAATGAAAGACAGAGAGAAAGAAAGAGTATGAAGAGATGAGGAAAGGGGATAAAATAGCTGACGGATAACAAAAAAAGGGAATTCAGGGGAAAAAAGGAAAATAATTGCGGTCCACTCATAGTGCATCATGCATGGAAAAGAGGGATGAAGAAGAGCAAACAAGAAAAGCTAGGTACACTCACCCATGGCTCATTTTTTTCTTCACTTGCGACACTGCAAGTCTACTGTGCTGGCAGAGAGAGAGAGAAAGACAGATAAACCTCAACAGAATGCCAAAAGGTCTGATATAATGAAAAAAAAGAAAAAGAAAACGAAGAAACATCAGACCGATATATCAGATGAGCTCAAGTGTCTGAGCGTCTGGCATCATAAATGCAAAATGACTTGCTAATCGGAGTCCTGGAGAATTACACATGCAGCTATAAATCAACATGTCAGCATCCATGCACTCACACACAGACACATGCACGCGTGCACGCAGCGGCATGAGCAGGCTCCACAGGCGCTACCTCAGAGGATGCTAGGCTCTCCCCTCCTCCTCTTTTTTCCCCCGTTCTCTCTCTCCCTCTCAGCCTCTACTGCGGTTTCTGTTTATTCACCACAGATCATTTCCCAAGAGAATGCAACGGTGGGTTCTCTTGATTTTCTGCGTCCTTGCCATCCTCCCGTTTCACACCCCCCCAGTTCCAGTCCGGCAAAACTGAGCTTGCTGTAATTTCTGGCAGCTGGGCTAATGTGTAAACTGCATTCGTGCCCTCTCGTTCTGTCTCACTGTGTCTCCGTGCCTCTTCAGCACTGCCTCCAATCCAATCAGAAGAACCTCTCTCTCTCTCTCTCTCTAGCTCATACCTCTTACTCCCACAAATACTGTAAAATCAAAATCAAAATGTACATTCATCACAGTCACACTGGTCTCCTGAGCTTTGTCCACCATCAAAACACATACACCCAATGACAAGGAGGATTTCCACAAAGTAATTTACAATTCTTGGCGGAAATGATAGATTAAGACATTTAGAAGTTACTACACAAGTGTACTGACTATGTAAAATCATTACAGAAAGAAGAATAAACTACTGACACTATGATCTAACAGTGTAATTGTCCTTTGTTCCAGGCAAACAATGTCTTAAATAAGTAGTTTCATGTGTCTCAAATTACTCACTTTTGATCAACTTAATCCTTGCATGATTAAAAAATAAATAAATAATATATATCATTGCAAAAATAAACCTCTTCAAGATAATGCAAGATATTATTATCAGGTACAGTACATATTCTCGAGCACTCTGTTGGGTTTATTTTGTGAGAGTGACATTTATCCCTTAATTACATAATGTATTTTCAGCCTTAAGCCGAGGAATTTATTCACACAACAAACCAGACGTGATGTCATGCTCTAGGGCTTCTGTTTATAGAAAACGATAAATCACAAATAATAATAACAATGCAATATACAGTACCATCTTCTCCACCTTCTTGCACGCAGTATGAACAGAAGTCAATGGAGTGCAAAAACTAGTTTGACTGTGACTTTACCCTGAAAATCATGTCTGTCCCATACAGTAACTGGAAGACATCAAGAATGTTCACAGCTGCTTTTCATGGATGTATGCAAATATAACACATGCACATACATAAAGTCTAAAGCAATAAGCCATCAGACGCTGCGTTAAAGTGAATTCACCACTGCTGAGGTGTATGTCAGTCACAACGTGAAGTGATTGGTAAGTGCATTTACACTCACACTCTCCTCCAGCTCAGAGTGATGCCCTGTGGGGAACTGGTTATCGTGAGTCCCTTGTCTGTCTCACTTTCCCATGGATGTTTCTCATGCAATCAAACATACTCTCGGTGACATTCAGAAATGCATCACAAACGGAAACAAAACAGTGTTTTGATTGGATGATGTACCTGATTTATTATCATTAGCATGAGCCATCTTTTCTGTTCTGGTAGAGTCAGCTCTCGCTGTGGGAATGCTGGGACATTGGTCCGCACGGGTGACAGTAGGAAATGAGATCTCACAGCAGGAACTTATTGATGTATGTAATGCATGGCCATGTTTTCACCTGAGATTAAAGCAGCAGAATGGAGAGGGGGAACATGGAGCGCAGAAAAATGAAAATGCCAAAATGGCCATTGAGATGAAAGGTTAACTGCCTTCACAAACTATTATCGACCCCAGAATATTACATTAGAAAGGTGTGAGTTGCCCTTTTGGTGATTTGTACTACCTGTATCAAGTAAGCAAGTGTTTTCTATTGAATAATCTCTTATATAAACCAGCAGCAGATTTACCATTTATCTGAGAAAATGACATAGAACGTGGAACACAATAACCTTGGATTGGCACATGGCACACAAGTGAGATTACTGTATATGTTATTTTAATAACACATGTCATAATTATTCAACATTGCTGTTTTTAAGTCACTTATTTGTATGATAGGGAACAAAATTGTCTTAAAATACAATTAAGCCCTTAGAAATGCTATTAGGAAACAGAATTAGCTTGAACCGTTACCGTTAGCCCATGCATGTGTTAAAGTCAAGTAGCAAATATGGCAAAGTCAACTATTTCAGCTATAGAGAAGAACTAGTTTTATTACTTTACAAAGTCTAGGGTTACATGGAGATTTCCAAATCACTAAAAGTTCCTAGAAACACAACTGGCAGCCTTATTCCTTCACTTAAAATGTGTTGTACCAGAAAACCATTGAGGGTGTTGAATAAAAAGCACAATATGGAATTTCCTGCAGGACAGCCATCCCAAAGTATACAACCAAAACTACTGAAGTTTAGTTCAGGGATCAGTCATTGAATGTTCTGTTCAGTCTTCAGATTAAAATCTCACTGAAAATATTTGGTGGCATTTGTGAAAATCTAAAATTATCATTGATCTGTAAGATTTCTCAAGTGAGGGTTTTCATAATTCATACATTTTACATTCTCAATATCACTAAAATGTCTATAAAAAAAACTAATAATTTACTGATGCCTTTGTTTAATTGTTTTCATAAAAATTTTATTCTCTGCAGCAAAATGTCTTGAAGGTCAAAAGGGTTGAATAATTTTGAATGCAACTATAAACTATGCCACTTTAATTTGCAATGTAACTGAATTAAGTTCAATTGAATTGGGATTTATGATTCTCCCATCAAATGCAATATACATAAAATCCTTCACATGACTGAAAAACAAGACTATAATTCAAAACTTAGTGAGGATTTAAAAATTCATGGACACGCACGACTGCCTGTTGCACAAACACTTCAGTCTCTTTAGGGCAGATCAGCGAGATGCAGGTATCACACTGCATTAAGTCATTTATAGGGTCACATGTGCTGACAGCAGGCTTTGCATAAATATCATATAGGCTTATGTATATCTATGGGCTTGATAGTTATATAATGAAAAGAAAGATGAAACAAGGAGATCAATCAAAGTCCTAAAAGCACTTTACAAACGGCAGGCCAAGCACAGAGATGTGAATGCGATGCCCTCAAACCAGCCTTTGACTGCTGCTGTAATTTTAATTCATTTTAACATCACAACAAAATCATTTTAATAAATGTGGAGAGTTAGATCGCCCATCATCAGCTACGTTTGTTAACACATAAAAGCAAGATCAGCTGCAAATCATCGTCAAACCAGCAATAGTAAATCAAATGATAATTAGCAAAGACTTACACAAAGGGCCCTGATTTAGGTTTGTGTTAATAAAAACACAAACGCAGCGGCACTTAAATATCCAAAATAATCTAGTGACTTCGACTGATGATTGTTTTTAAGGCGTGCAAAATAGCACATCTTGCCAGTTTTTATTTGAATAGTTACAAAACACAGCAAAACACACAGCACAGCAGCTCTTAAGACAAAAAACAAAGCGGCTGATCATTTACATTTCCAGCTCTGAACTTAACTACTACAAAATATTGAAATCATCCCTTAAAGTCTGACAGATTCATACAATTATAATTCGTTTTTCAGTACAGATTTTACTGAGACTCAATTAAAGTTATCATGTTTTACATATCAAGGTCATTCTTCTACATGGCAGGTAAAAAGAATAGATAAAAATGTATTTCATATATGCTTGTTAATTAAAAATAGTGATGGTGACAATGATAATAAACTTTTGCTCCAGTGATAGTACTACCACTGCTGTCTTATTAAATACTCACTATTACACATGCAAAAACATTTTGTTTCATTACTCTCAGAATTCTTTTTTTTTTTTTTTTTTACAAAAGCTGTCACTGGGGAGGTAGCTTTTCAAAAGGTATTACATTTTTAACCTCTAAACGGTGTATATTAGTACCTTTTAAAGTTATTACTTTTTAAATATATATAATTAGTAGTTAGCTTTAGTTAACATCTTATTACTGCTTGACTAGAGGAGAGCTAGAGGAGAAAAGTGGCAGAGCTCACACTCTCTCCCCAATGCCAAAAAAAAACCCACAAGTGATCCAGGTGAAATGAAACGTAATCAAGCGTACCACTTTCTGGCCCTATATCTCAGCTGGACTGAAAGAGAAGACGATGGAGAGAGAGAAAGAGACTCATTCTGTTCTCCCAGAGTTGACTGTGTGGTCCCTCTGTTCATAGAAAGAGAGAGAGACAGATTGACATTCTGTCCCACAACACGACCTCATCCATGGAATAGTGATTAGCCAATCAGCATTCCGGTCACATGTGCTCCACTATCAATGCGTGAGTGAGACAGAGCGAGAGATGGTGAGCCATGTAGAAAGATAGAGAGAGAGAGAGAGAGAGAGAGAGAGAGATAGACAAAGTGGGGAAGGGTGGGCTGCAGGTTCGATAGAGAGTGGGAGGGAAGAGCAGGAGGAGGAGAGGCAAAGTGATGTCAAATGCGGAGATGAAGCATTAAGCATGACTGATGAAGATGTATGGGGTGCGCACACACACACAGTCCAATCCACAGGACACCTGTGAGGCTTCATACATGTAAATTCATGCACGCTCACCGCGTTGACTCGTCCTGACTCACAGAAGGCAGAAGACGACAGGTCCACACACATTCCCTCTCCCATCCACTTCCACTCGCTGGCAGTCACTGCAGGGAGAGTCACCTTCACAAGGCCACAACATACTGATATAGAGGACTGTGTGTGCGCTGGAAAGAGGTGGAACAGAGGGCAAAGGTAAAGAGAAGAAAATGATATGAAGAGATTACTGAGGTCTTGTTCTTTGAAGGAAAATCTAAGAAGCAGTCAATGTCTCTATTTGCTTTCCATTGCTCTCTAGTGTGAGAAGAAACTATTGAGATATTAAATCGATTTAGTTTTATTTCCTATAGGAGGCGAGAGACTAAAAGAGGGACAAAATGAGATAATGGAAATAAAAAAGGCAATATGATGTGAGAAAAAAAATGACGTACTGGAGAGCGAGATGAAAGACAACAAGGAGAACATGAGAAAGAGAAAGGGAAGATAGAGGAGAGAGAGAATGAGGAATTAGTTGAAAGACAACGGAGAGAGAGAGAGAATGTTGTAAAAGTGATATTACCAAAGACGAATAACAGGAGAAAAAGAGATTGCATGAACAAAGAAGAGATGAAACAGGTTTGAGATGAAAGAGAAAAAATGAGAAACAATTAAAGAGAAATTAAACAAGAGACGAAAAAGAGAAAGCAGATAGAAAAAATATAGATGAAAGAAATAGAATGAGGCAAAAGAGAGAAACGAGATGACCTGAAAAAGAGGGATGAGATCAAAAGAAAAGAGACTGCATGTAAAATAATAGATGAAACAAAGTGGGATGAGATGGAATGAAACTGACAAAAGAGGAAATAGATGAGATGATAAAGATAAATGAGATGAAAGAGACAATTGAGCAAAGAGATGGCATGAAAAAGAGGAGGAGAAAAATAGAAAAAAGATGAGATGAAAAAGATTCTGAAAGGGATAAGATGAAAGAGAAACAAAAGGAAAAAACTGAAAGTGTAGGAGGGATATGATGAGGAAGAAACAACAGAGAGAAAAGAGACTGCATGAAGAAATGACAGAAAACGAGGGATGAGATGAAATGAACAGAGAGAAAAAGATGATGAAAGAGGGATGAGATGAAAAAGAGGGGGAATCATCTCTCACAGAGGGAGTGTGCAGTGGGGATCCATCATTTGCTGTATATGTGCTACATGCAGTGATCAATGTGATGATAGGAATCTGCGAGAGGAAAAATGATCAGAGCAGAGCGTGAACTCACAGCAGTTTCCCCAAACACACGCCACTGAAGCAGCACTGCAGTCCGACAGCACCAGAGACTCACTGCAATTAATGAAGCGTGCAGCTCTGTTGTTCAAAACCGCCGCGGTACAAAAGTTCAGTGCGGATCTGGCACGATGCGATGGTGAAATCTACACAGCCGTGAGTGTGCAGTCTTAACAATGACTTTTGAAAGGATGAACTGAAACAAGAGCAGATCAATGTGAGCTTCGCCAAAACATGTGGTCATCTTCAAGGTGAGCATAATCACCATCTGGACAGCCATCTGCAATTATGTAATGTCTTTCACTTCAAAAGCACGCAGTGATTTGTGGGATGGTGGGCATCCAGAGCATCATTTAATGACATAACACTCTGGACATATGGAATATGTTTTGTGGTCATGGACCATGTTATTGCCCTCTGATACCGCCACTATACTGTGGTGTGTGCACAGTACTTTATTCTGTTATTAATTTAATAATTTATTATTAGTAGTAATAAGGTTATTATAACAAATAACACTTTTTTTTTCAAACCGCCGCTTTTTACAGCACAATCCTACTCAAAGCAAGAATCCACACTCAAATTAAGATTTCTGCACGCAATTTCTACTGTTCAATTGCAGCAAATATAAAACATGGGTTGTACAAAGCACACAACGTTGCACCATTATAAACCTTCATGGAAATCTAGCTTGTCTTTAAGTTAACGCTGTCACAAACTCTCCAGTCAATTAAAAATCCATCCGTTCAACAGTATGCCAGTCTCACACAGTGTGAAATTGAGCGTTCAACACAAATAATAAGCCTTTAAAGGGTGTGCATCAACATAACTTAAATAGTATTCCTTCTCAGCATAATGTGAATAAGAAATCAGCAATCAAACACTCAATGCGGGGCTTGGCAGCACGAAGGGCAAAATTTAAGATGGAAGCTATTAAGGAGAAGTGCATTTCAAGAGCTTTTAGGACTCTTTAAGAGTGTGTCTGTTAGCCTTGTGCCCCAGGCAGAGACTTGATTAGCTTTGCCATTGGTTTGTTTCTCACTTCTCTTTCTTGCTTCTTGGTATTTGTCTACGCCGGTGATCACACTTTAAATGCCGCAAGACTTTTCACTGCCACTGATGAAGTACCGTTAACTTTCCATAGCATATGAAGGCTCATTTTGTGCAAAGCCCCTTCTTGCTTTTAGGTGACGTAGCTGAAAATGACACGGTGACCACCAGAAGCAGCACCGCACAAAGAAAACAGCCATAACAGAGGCGAAAAAATGGCTTGGAAATAATTGCACTCCTGTCATTCAAGACAGCCACACGCTGTCTACATAGAAGGTCACTACATTTAACCTGACACTTGAACTGTAGACACCTGGGCCCTCCAGGTCTATATGAGCTTAAGTGCCCTGTCTCTCTTGTTTACCATCAACTTCTCCACACCACTGTCAAAAATGTACCTTTTTATTTAGGAATTAAAAGGTAAAAAACAAGGTGTTCCAAACCTGTGAGACTTTCTCAAAGGAACATTTGTAATATAACATGCATTTGAGCTCCATAATATACATTCAGAAAACAGATTTTTCATTTCATGCTGACTTTAGGCCCCAAAATGAACAAAAAAGCACAATAAAAGCACAATGAAAGCACATAAAATCCACCCATATGCTGGTCTTCTGAAGCCATACGATAACTCTGGCACGTCCTCAATCCTCATTAAGTTTCATTATACTGAAAAGAGTGGCCAAGATATTCTTCAAGAAAAATGTTGAAAAATCCATTTAGTGTTTCTATAAAAAGAAAAAGGTCATATGGCTGTGAAATGGCATGAGGGTGAATAGAAGAATTATCATTTAAATTGTAGCTTCATGATGACTTTTTCTGAAATATTAAATAATATTTATTTATTTATATTATTATTTTTTTGTCAAATGACTGAATATAACAATTATTGGTCTATAAAATCAAATCAACATCAAATGCAAATGCAAAAAGTGGCTTGAAATCACGCACAAGATATCATCCTAAACATCTGCTAGAACACATTTTAATTTAACACCCGCTTCCTATATTGGATCATTTCTGACCGTGCTCCTCACCCGCTGCACCCAACCAAAGACTATCACAATCCCCCAGGCACCTCGGACATTTGCAAACAGACACGAGGCTCAAAGAATGATGAATTATCGAAAAATTGTCATTAAAACACACTCTAACATTAAGTCAGAGATTTGCAAGAATCAGCTTTCCGTGAGAATGTGCGTGGCTGAGGAGTTACCGCCTAATATAACGTTGCTCTTGATAAATGCTGATAGTAGCAAAGAGTGACTGCCTACCTCACACTCCCGAGGACAGATCTCAGATCAGTTTCAAGAGCCTCATTTTGCTTGTCTAATTTGGCTGGTTGTCCATAATGCTACTATTTGCCTGAAAAGTGGAGACAACAATAAATGTCGAAGGACCCTGTGGGCATCATGACAGTGTCATTGCGTGCATGTAAACTCGCGTGCTTCTTCTTTTTCCCACCCCTTCTGCCCTCCCACCTTTTCTTCCCCTGCATTGCAGACCCAGGCCTAAGCCAGTATCACGACACTGTGAGGTCAGTGTGCTGGGCATTAGGAAGAGGACAATGCTGGAAGACTGACACCATTAGAGTTTGGCCGGCGGTCCCGGGCAACTGCCAACTGTTCACATCCATTGTCTGGGCCATCCCATAATACTAATCCCACTGCACATATCAGTCTCTTTAACCTTTGTATTTTGCAAATCATATAACAAAATACACTACAGTATAATCCAAAGGTTTTTTTTTTTTTATAAAGAAATCTCTCATTGCTCACCAAAACTGCATGTATTTAATCACGAATACAGAAAATGCAGTTGTTCGGTTTAATATTTTTGTGAAACCTATTAATGTTTTCTTAAAATAACTGAGTTATTGTTGCATTAATAAAAAAATATCATTAAGCCAGTTAACTCTCAAATGCTTTTTAATGAGGAAGTATTTTACAGATTGCCAGAGGTATGGATGTGGCTGTGCACATTTGTCTATGCCAGTGTTGAAGGATGACGGGTCGTAGGGCAGATTTGGAAAAGCATAGCGCTGTGTGCACAGCATACGCAACACACAGAACAGAGGTTTCAGCCTGGAGTAAGAGAGCCAATGAAGGTCAAGCTCCTTTTTGAGTCACACAGAGATGACCGCATAGGTCACAACCTGACCTTACTATTCACCCAGCACCACCAGCCCTCTTCATCCCCATGCCAAGCTTGATTTCTGACTGACCTTCACTGCATGCTCACAAAACAGAAATGTAGACTTTTGACTCAGAAATAAAGATTCCGTTTCAAATAACAGCTATAAAGACTTTTTAAAACCAATTCACTAGTTTAGAAGTTCATCACAAGATACAAGCAGAGAACCAAGAGTAAAATAACCTAAAAAAAGCAAAGTTGTTCATTTTAATTACATAGTAATTTATTAATACAAAACAAGAACCATAACTATAGTTTTTATAATTTTTTTAAGTTTTAATAATCATTTTAATTCTATCAAAAAAGTCCACACACAACTAAAATGATAACTAATCATAAAAACTGCCAGGCAACATTTCTCATTTTCATTTAGTTTAACTCAATAATAAAAATGGTATTGAAATTTATTTTTAAGTAAAATTCATAAAAACTATATAGACAAAACACAAAATGAAAACAGAAAATATAATAAAAAGTATTTTAAAAATTCATTGAAATATAATAGTATCTCAGTGATACTAAAGTTCTCTGCAGCTGATGAACGCTAAAAATAATTGAAGGTCAATCAGAATCCACCCAACTTTAAAAACCTTGAGCATTTAAAGAGACAGACGATAAAATTGCAATGCATGTTTATAATAAACAATGTTATTGTCCACTGGTGTGGACCCTAATATAGGTATTTGCTTATCATTCTTGATGTAAACGAATGATTCACATTCATAGCACAAATGCTTCAAGATGAGATATTGCTCAAAAATGGCTTAGAAGGCATCACTAATAATTAATAAGCGTCTTTGAGTACCTTGAAAAGCACTCAATAAAATGTATTATTATTATTAATAATATGACAGAATTTCCTCCAAACTGCGTGTCAGCCAAGAAAACTACCCCAGACTGAGTTTCAGAATAATTTCTCACAATACTCTGAAACAGCCAACAGCGCTGCACCCTGCACAAACTTTCTTAATAACAATAACAAAGCAGGACAGAGATGAAGTACAGCAGCAGCTAACAGGACGAGCCGGAGAGAGGCAGTGCAGCGGTTTTGCACAGCCATCATGAGCTTTGGCAGTGGGTAGTGTGACGAGTGTTGCTCGACGTGTCACGCTCCACTGTATCTCTTCTTCATCTCTTCCTCTGCCACTGCTGCTCTGTGTTCATCGTTTTTGGATGAGCGGGAGGAGGAGATCGCAGTTTATTAACACAATTCTGCCTAAAGCAGCCCGGTATGAATGTAAAGACAATGTGACAAACGTACAAAGACCAGTAGAGGAAGACAGAAAGAAACCTTACAAACATGTGCATGGAGGTGGAAAAGAAGGGACTCAGAAATAAACACGCATGTGATTCAACAGTAGTGATAAAATGTTTTCAGTTTGGCTAAGCAGCACACGCACCAGAAAATCAGATAGAAACTTCCACCGTGTGCTGTATCCCACATGAATAAATACATTCACAGGACGTGAATCATCTCCTCGGCCTCCAGGTGAAGCTTTTTAAATCCACAGTTAAAGGAATATTTCACACAAAAATGCTAATTATGTCATTTATTCACCATATTATTGTGGAAAGATTTTAGAGATTGTTTTGCATGTTTACACTGCAAAAAAAATGGTGTGGGGTTTACTATGAAACCATTTTCACTGTAAATTTTACAGATAATTACAAAGAAATGTCAAGGTTGGGCTGCATGATTAATTGTCCTTTTAATTCCCAATTTATTAAGCATAATTGTTTTTAATATTTGCTTACTGGTTCTTTATCCTGAAAATGTTTAATTTAAATTTGGCATTTCCATTTTTTTTTTTTTTACTGGTAACAAGCCTCCACAACCTTTTATGGCTGCGGTTGCCAATCACAAATACATTTTCTGCCCAGAGGTTTACTTAATCCCAAATCTGGCAACCATGAGCACACACTCTGAAGCTGAAAACACCAGCAAAGATATTTTACTCAAACAAATGAATAATACAGTCAGTTGGTTTTCTTTAACGCGGTCGTTTGCTGCGATTAAATCTGCGAGGAAACCAAGCAAGTTGATATTCTCTTGGTTTGTGCTTAAAAGTGCAATAATTCTGATGAAATGTAAAATAACAAATAAGTAGATAAAATAAAGTGACACTAAAGTGGACTTTTCCAGTCATATGCCAGCTTTAAATAAACATCATTATTCTTTAAAAATCTTCCATTCCTTTTCACTGTAGCTGCATGAAAACGAGCACTGAATTCATCTTCAAAATGTTTCCTTTTGTTGCCCCACTGAAGAAATAATAACATACGCCATTTTCATTTGTGGCTGAACTATGCCTTTAAGGTGTATGACTCATTACTAAGACATCAGGCCGAACTATTTTTTAATTCTCTCTCCTTCAAGACTAACATGTTCCTTCTGACCTTGACTTAAGAGCGAGTGCAGCAGGAGATGCTCGTAGCGACGGAAGGATTTATCACAGACCGCACTGGAATGAACACTGGTGTGTAACTCACCAAACCAATGCATCTTTAGTGGATATGTTAAAATTGCATTAGGATCTCTTTAAATCCCTTAAGGCTGACTGAACAAAAGTAAAGCCTGTATAGAAACATACCAACGGAGAGGACATTGCTTAAATTTGCACCATGCACCAATGTGTCAGCAGACATTCTCAGAGCGCTTTATGTAATGTTTGAAGCTCAAGTAAATAATTAAACAAATCTTTTTGCAAACTCTTGCATCAGCACAACAAAGATGTGGTTTGTACCATACCAATTATTCTGGGGAAGCCAAAACTGCAAAAGGATTTTTACACTCTAATTCAGCTGCTTTGGCTTTAACTGCACAAGTTCATTATGGCTCTGTCATTTAAAAAATGGACTATAAACCAGTTAGGATTCATTTGCATCAAGCAGCCTGACCAATTCTCCAGCTATTTCGTAGACACAGGCTCTGGTACAGCACTCATCTTTTTTTCTTCTCTTATTACCCTCCAAAACACGTCTACTAGAGGACACACAGTGTTGGGGCACAGTACTGCACTGGTGCAATCAGAAACCCCCTGATATCAGAGTTAATGAGTCGTTTTGCTTGCACTGTTACTTCCGCTTGCACACCCTAATTTATGGGTGCTTGCTTGGCCTGTTTGCATGGCCAGCCCTGCCAATGTTTATCTGCAGCGGCCAACTGAGTGTGTATGAGCGGAAGTTTGTGTGGGTGGTTGAAGGAGATGCACTGTGGGGTGAGCAGCGAGTTTAAACTCGATTAGACCTCGAATCTGTCGCAGGTTATTGGTGTCATGTAACTAGGCCAAAGGAGGTTTGAGTCATGCATAAACTGCATTCGTATACTGTGTTGGTAAACGAAAAGTTGCAAACCCTGAGGTATTAAGATTGTGGTTTTGAGCAAAACTCAAAGGGATATTTCCTCCAAAAATGTCAGCATTTACTCACCCCTTGTGTTGTTCCAAAAAGAGTTTCTTTCATCATGTGTTGAAAAATGGGCAGGGACTACAAAAATATTAAAAGGAGAAAACGCATCATTAAAACAGGTCCAGACAACTCTGGAACTATATTTTTTAATTCAGAAAACTGTTACTTCACTACATTTCAGAGCATATTTACTTTTCTTTAATAATTTACTTTTAACTTAACATCAACTTTATATTTGACATGCCTGTTATTTATTTATTTAAGAATGTGAAGTTTGTTTGTTTGATAAGATATTTTTTTAAAGGGAAACCATTCTAGTCAGAAATTGACATTAATGAAAAGTGACAGTAAGGACATTATAATTTTACAAAAGACTTCTATTTATTTAAAAATATATATATATTCATCAAATCACTGCAAAAATCCTTTAAAAAATGCATGACAGTTTTCACAAAAATATTAAGCAGCACAACTTTTTTAACATTTATAATAATAATAATAATAATAACAACAATAATAATGTTTCCTGAGCAGCAAATCTGCATATGAGAATGATTTTTGAAGGATGATGTGACTCTAAAGACTGAATTAAAGATGCTGAAAATTCAGCTTTGTATCACAGAAATAAATTGCATCTTAAAATATAATAAAATAGAAAATGGTTATTTTAAAATAACTAATATTTTACTTTTTAAAAAAAAACATTAAAATTACTGAACCCAAACCTTTTGAACGGCAGTGCACTCAAAAGTAAATACTTCTTGTACTTTTACTTAGAACAAAAAAAATAATAATATAAATAAGTACTTAGAAGTACTGGCACACTTTTTCATCAGAGCTTTTTGTTCTTTAAATCAAGGTCAGGATTTGTATACGTTGTCCACCACTGCATATACTGCAAGCATCTCAAGACTGATGTCATATTGTTTGAAGTGACCTTAATCATAATAACAACCTCTTACTTCAGTCCTATTCATTAGTTTAATTAATGTTGCCATGGAAACTAAATGTTGAGTGAACACTTACTTACAGGCCAGTGTTGTTTCTTCCATCCACTCTTGTTTTTCCTCAACAATAAGTATCTTTATAGGGGAAATCAGTGGCGGACCAGATCTCAGATTATAGGAAATGACCTTTGGCACATCTCGTAGCAGTGAGGTTTCCATCAGCGGTGCATAAAATGCTCGCTTGCATCATGGCCATGAAACATGATGAGATGAAGAGATGACTGGAGGCTGGAACAGATACAGATTTCTGTGCTCTTTTAGTGGGGTCCTCAAACATGGCTTCTGTTTGTCTTCGAACAGGTTGCCTCTCTCCTGAGGTGCTCTAATATACCTGGAAAGTATCCATTAAACATTACCATCCATCACAATAGCAATTGCTCGGCCCTGAAGTGCACAGCCTGGATACCAGTTCCAGAAATAATTTTTTGGGCTTTTTTGCAAAGCAAAATTTGATCTGTCATTTGACAGATCACTCTGCATGTGGCTCCCTGTGCAAGAAAGTGCAAGATATAAGTCTGCTTCACACTGTTAAAATCCTTCCAAAGAAATAATGGCACTAATTAAATATATGCTATTATAACTTTGTTCCTGATTTACACTACCATTAAAAAGTTTCAGGTCAGTAATATCCATTTTTTTAAAGATTAATTTAACACTTATTCAGTAAGAATGCATTAAAATACATTTATAAAATTATTATATATAAAATATTGATAAATAATAATAATAATAATAATGTTAAATAGCTCAATTGCTTTCATCATTGATAATAATAAATGTTTTTGAGTACAAAATCTGTATTTCTGAAGGATCATGTGAAGACTGGAGTAATGATGCTGAATATTCTGCTTTGCCATCACAGAAATAAATTACAATTTATAATACATTCAAACAGAAAACAGATATATTTTAAATTATAATATTTCAAAATATTGCTGTCTTTACTGTATTTACTGATTAAATAAATGTAGCCTAGGTGAGCATGAAAAGCTTCTTATTTAAAAAAATATTTAACTATCTTACAAACTCCGAACTTCCAAACTTTTAACCAGAAGTGTGTATTTTGTGTGTAAAAACAACAATCACATCCAAAATTGGGATTAAATTAAAATTGTGTTAATACACACCTACATTTGAATAGAAACATGCCAATTATGGCATCTAGCAGCAGGAACTGCAGATCTGCTGTTATTCACGTCAGCTAAAAAATCAGTTATGTTCTGATTGGCTGTGATTGTCTGGCAGCATTTTCTCAGCTCTCTCCTGGATTCTGTATTGACCTCGGTCGTACTCACAGAAAACAAAAAAGTACAAAAGCTGTCACTGGGGCGTTATGCTTTCAAAGGGTACCTTTGTACCTTGTTTACTTCTAAATGGTACGTATTAGTACATTTTGAAAGGTTGGAGCCCCAGTGAGAGCTTTGAGGGGTTTTTTTTGAGAGTGTAGTGGGTTTGTTCAAAATCATAGGCACAGATGGAGCAGCGGTGAAGAACAGAAGCAGTCTTGCTCTGACAGACCTGGGCAGAAACAAACAGAGTCCTGCACTCCTGAGCGGTAACGGATGAGAGGATGTGCTGAAGATAAGCCATGCGCCCTGTTTACACCTGGGATTAAAATCCCATCACAAGTGGTCAGGTGAGACCGATTTCTGTTTATACCTGATAATAACATGCACCTCCTGTGGCCATTACAGATTTCATAAGCATTATTAACTACCTTCAAATCCGGTTTCAATGATTGTTTTGGACGCTGTTCATACCTGTATATAGTGCTGTTCATATCCACACTGACATCTTTGTTGACACCACTGTCAGAGATAATCAGCTTGAGGCGAATCAGGACTATGTCTGCAATCAACAAATTAAAAGATTTAGACTCTTTTAATGAAGAATCTCAATTCAACTAATGCTGATGGGTCAAAAACTTCACTTGAGTTTTGACAAAGGTGTCACACTTTATTATAACACAATAGCTGAATAGTAGCATGATTTTGTCTCCTTTTAGCCAAATTAAATAAAAGCAGCTGTAATGATCATTAATCAACTTAATTCAATTCTTTTCAAAAATGGAGAAAATGTGTTCTACGTTCACATCCGCTCCATTCACAAGGGACTATTCACAAATAAATAAATGAATGCTAATAAACAATGGAAACTGCACTTTATGCCAAATTATGAGCAGGCAGGCTATCCCTAAATTAGAAGAAAATTCAGAAGGTAATTGTGACAGGACATTGTGACAGCCAGATGCTCATAACACAAAGACAGCGTGTGTAAAGAGCTGCTTTAAGTGAGGTAAAATGCTCTTATTGTCCAGATCATGTCACAAGAGACAATAAACCTCACCACCAATGTCACAGTCAGTTCTAAAGAAAGTAAACCACTTTAATGAACATGAATATACATTAAGGGCCAGATTTACTAAACAGAAAATTAGCGTGACCACTCAATTCCAAAAAAGCGCTAATGTGAGTGGAAATTTCTGCAGGTGTTTTACTGACAATGCGCAAATTAAAGAACACAGATGTAGCCAGATCATTTCCATAATGGCCAACACAATCTACCAAGAGCAGCGCATATTAGCATCTGCTTTAACACATGCTTTTAAGGAGTGCAAATACCAGTAATTTGATGAGTGCAAATGTTAGTAAATCACATTGTGTGATTCATTTTAATACTCTCCTTCCATAAATTTTGCGCCTGAAAGGGAAACTCCTGCATATTCGATAATGTCAGGCACAAAAATAACTGTCCATGCCTTTTCAATGCGAATTCTTTAATAAAACCTGACAGTCCCATTTTAATGCCAAAAGACAGTTTGTGTTTGCGGAAGCTGTTAGCAATTCTGGTCTGAAGTCTGGTAAATGACGCTTGATATCCAGTTACTTTAATTTAACTGTATATTAAGCATAATTTACTAGCCTTGCTGGTAATTTACTAGAATTAGCTTGATATTCAGGTAAAGAACTGAAAGTAGCCAAATTTGTTAGATGTTAGCAACATTTGCACAAAAGTGAGTTTGTGAGTTAAAGTGATTTAATTATAGCTAAGAGGCTTAACAACTCCTCTTAAATGTAATAAAATCAGAACATTTTACCTTCTCTTTGCCACTAGGATGCACATTAGCTGTATTAAAAGTTTGAAAATACAACTTTCAACAGATCTTTGTTAGATGTTAATTCTGATCACACTGGAAAAAGTGTTGTCTTTTCTCAGTGTTTTTGTCTAATTTTCCAATTTAAAAAATCAGTATACATTAACTAGAGAATAAATGACATAAAATTTTCGATAGGCTTGAAAAAAAAATCTGTTGAATTTACAGGGAAAAGAAAAGCGTATTTAACCCAGTGACAGATATTTGTTCATGTTTCAAGCATAAACTAACATCATTTTGTTCAGTTTCTCAGAAAACAAGACTTTATATCTTCATTTTCCATCTCATTTGAAAGTGACGTGACATTCAGCCAAGTATGGTGACCCATACTCAGAATTTGTGCTCTGCGTTTAACCCATCCGAAATGCACACACACAGAGCAGTGAACACACACACACACTGTGAACACACACCCGGAGCAGTGGGCAGCCATTTATGCTGCGGCGCCCGGGGAGCAGTTGGGGGTTCGATGCCTTGCTCAAGGGCACCTCAGTCGTGGTATTGAGGGTGGAGAGAGAACTGTACATGCACTCCCCCCACCCACAATTCCTGCCGGCCCGAGACTTGTGATTTAAATGTAAATCTTGATTTAAGGATGTTTAGACATTTCAACCACAAAACACCCACATGGAAAGAACCTGTATATGTTTATATAGGTTATTTCCATGTGGGACAAGACAAAAATACTCTGGAAGATATTCATTTTTGCAGTGCAAAAAAAAGGCTGTGGCCTGTGAATAAGAAAGAAAGACTTTCAGGGTCATGTTTAAGAATTGTAAAGATGTTTTAAGACCCACAGAAACCCTGTTTAAAATCATTATTCTGATGTTTCAGTGGCTGAGCAGATGTTAAAGAGCCCCATTATGATATTATGGTATAAAAGGAGTTACAGGTGAAATTCCTCCAGGGATTCAAACAGCTGCCAAAAGTTGAGGGGAAGGAATTATCATCCATCCCTGTGGACCTGGAAACACACACACACACACACACACACACACACACACACACACACAATTATCCAAATACAGTGAATATGAAATTAATGATTGAGAGACAGCGATAATGATTACAAGACACACATCCACATAATAGGATTGGTTTTACGAGTGCTAAATACCCACTATCATGCTACGCACAAGTTCAGTGAGGATAAACGGCGGCTTAGTGACACTATCCAAACCTGAGACATGTCTGCGCTCCCTTTGGAGTCTCGAGGTGTGAAAGGCCTCCTGTGAATTACATTGCCTTTCTTATTGGATTGTGTGTTTTGATAGACATCGCAGACAGATGGCCGTTTTGCAACGCTCTGGCGGTGGACGCCGCTAACCACCCCCGCTAGCATATGTACAGCGAAGACAACGACAAGCAAAATGAAAACAAAAACAAAGAAATGTGTGTTCTTCTGTCAGTCTCACTTTGTGAATCCCGTCATACTGAATCAATAGATCAGGTTAGGTTGATCTTATCTTCCTGTACGATTGACTGCCATGCAGAAACACCGGCTTATAATGAAAGGCCTCGCGGTTGCAGATACAGGTGTAATTTCTGCAGTCAATGTGAATGAATTTAATGAACAACATACAATAGACAAACATCCTGACGGGTATAAGAGAGATCTTAGATATTGGTGCTTTTGTTGACATTTTTCCACTGTGAAACGTAGCTCCGCACACAAATCCCATATCAGTGAAATATATCTGAGACGCTGCTTTGCTGATTTAAACAACAATGGATTTTTAACTAGCCAAGCATGTTCGTACAAATCGACTGATAGCCTGCGATGACCCACCTTCTTCTCTTTCTCCCATCAGCCTCTGTTTTCACTAGAGAATGAGAAACAAGAAAGCATTTCATCTTGCTTTTTCTAAAGTATCTCCTTTCTCAGGTTGCCATAACAATGTTTAAGAACATAACCACTTTAGAAAAAGATAAAATGAACTTTGTAACCATAGCATTCACCAAAACACCATAGTGACTAGCTGTTATTTTTACGATGTGATAACTTGTGATAGACACCAGTACCATCTACAAATAAATAAAGATTATTTTAAGAAAGTAGAACATTTTCATTTGACTGGGATCCCATGTTGTTATATGATTTAAAGGCATACTATGTTATTGCTATGACAAACATTAGTAATACTTATTGCTTATGCTAAAGTGATGGATTTGAAATAAGGGTTCCAAAAGGGGTTTATTTCGACAATGAGCAAATAAAAGGACCATTTTTGCTTCCCCAAAGAACCTTTCAGTGAACAGTTTATAGAACAAACATTTTCTTTAAATTATAGTACCTTTTTCCACTACAAATATCTATTTGTGCAATGGAAAAGTTCCATTTAAGTTAAAGTGATAGATCACCCAAAAATGAAAATTCTAAAAACATTTAGGCTACTCACTTGAATAGTTGATGGTAGCCATTGACTTTCATAGTATTTTTTTCCTATGCTATGTAAGCCAATGGCTACCGTCAATTGTTTGGTTACTGTTACGCCTGCCTGTTTGCCCCCTTCTGGCTCTGCTACACAGTGCAGATGTTAATTGGGCAACAGGTGTATTCAATCCTTGAGTAACTCACCAAAGTATAAAGACCGGTGACTTGGAATGAGAGGGGGCTCGCTTCGCCCTCACTTCTCCCAACTTTGTCATTTGTACATTTTTATTTTCTCATTAATCATCCCTTTGCTAGTGATGGCAAAATCGAGGCCTCGTGAACCAATGAAACAGTTGAACCAAATGTGCCATATTGTTTCGAGGCTTCGAATCAATCCGACACCCGTCTCAACGGTGACACCTAGTGGTCACTTGCAGGTGTTGATCTGAAACAACCTTGACGAGCCATTAAAAAAATGTGTTGTTTTTTTATTATTATAATGTTCTAATATGTGAAGCTTGTAACCTATAGGCTCCTCACTGTGCATAATGTTATTTTGGTCATGAAAAATGAATATTAATAAAAGAAATCAAGCCACAATGTCTCACTTTTTTAGAGATTTTTATTCAAAAATATTAATTTATCTGCTGTGGAAGGACTTAGCCTACTTATTTTTTTACAGATAATTTCTCCAGCCTTTGAAAAAATCCTCTCACAAGGGACACTTGTTGCTGGCATACAAAGATATTTTTTTGCAAGGACATACAAATGAGGAAAGATTACTGCTCTCTCTTTCCAGTAAGTTAGTGGATCATGAGTTCTGGGCAAATACGCATCGTTGATGTATTTTGTCACTTCCACTGTGGCATCAGCTGTAGCATTGTGTATCATCTTGGTTTGATGGATGCGAGTATCAAAAAGTTCCCATAAACTGTCCTGTGTTTCTACTGGTGTTGATGTTGATGGTGATGGTGATGATGATGATGATGGGTGTGATGTTGACATTTCTGGGTCTGAATAAAAATGAAAACAGCAATTAGTAACAAATCCTAAACTGACGGCATATATGAAGGATATATTATATTACATGATTCAGATTACATAACATAAAACAGACTGAAACTGCTCACCAGGATTTGTGTTTGAACGCATCAGTGAAGCACACTCCAGTGTGATATGCTTTTCAGCTTCCTGGGCTTTGGCAGCATTTCCAAATGCCACATTTTTGAACCTTGGGTCCAGCAGTGTAGCCAGTGCCAAGGCTCTAAAACTCTCATAACCTCCACATCTGGAGTGCAGACCTTCTTGCAGATGTGAGCCTATGAGCCAAAACAGGAGAAACACATATTTATAATAATGACAATAATATGACAGTTATGGCCAATCACATGGGTAGTATGGTCATTGTGGCCTACCTAATTGAACAGTTGATTCCTGCGTTGCATTTCCTTTTTTCTGTGCAAGCTTGTGCTGCAACATCCTGTACAGTGGTATAAACTTTGAAGCAGACACTCTCTTTTCCTCTGACATCTCTGTTGTTGCGAGTTTGAATGGTTGCAGTATTGACAATGATTGTTCAATAATGTCATAATCAATACTTGTCAGGGGAGCAGTATCATTGTTTAAGTTGGAAAGTGCAGCAGCCACTGGTTCGCGTTGGTCATACAAGCGCTGTAGCATGTCAAATGTGCTGTTCCATCTCGTGTCAACCTCCTGTATCAGTTTCAGAGTTGGTCTTCCCATCAAGCTCTGCATCTCCACAAGCTTGTCCTTTGCTTTGCAGCTGGATCTGAACAACCCCACTATCTTTCTGGCCTTCTGGCGTATTTCATTGATGACTGGGGTTTGATCTAGTGCCTTTTTCACAATCAAATTTAAAGTATGAGCAAAACATGGGACATGGCGAAGGTGGAGTAGCTGGGCACTTAGGATCATGTTAGATGCATTGTCAGTCACCATGCACTGAACTTTGGAGGTTATTCCCCACTCAGCCATTAGCAAGGCTTTAGCCTCCATGAGATGCTGGGCTGTGTGGGTTTGGTAAAACCTCCTTACACCCAGTACAACAGTTGCCATTTTTGCCTCTGGTGTTATGTAATGGCAAGTCACACCAAGATATCCATCCATATTAATGGAGGACCACATGTCAGCTGTAAGGCTAACAAATTCGGCCTTTTGTAGGTCCTCCATTGTCTTCTCCTTGGCTTTGTTGTACTTTTCGCTGACCATTATTTTAAGCACCTTCCGGGATGGGAGGACATAGCTTGGATCAAGCTTGTTCACAAATGCCCTGAATCCCTCATCGTCCACGATGGTGAAGGGCTGCAGATCCTTCACCACCATGTTTATAAGAGCCTCATCCAATTCCCTCTGTCTGACTTTTAAAAGAGAAGACAAAACATACTTTCAGACAAATACATTGGAAAAATACAGCTTCAATTAGTGCACATCTATTAAAAGTATAGCCTACTGGTTCATTATTTGGAAACCTTCCAGTGTTTATAATCAGTGCTTTATATAACTTATAGACTTTATAAACAGTGTCCCAAAAGGTTGTAATTATATTTCAATTATAATTATATCCCAAACAATGCATACCTTGCTTAGATGGCCCAGCAGTGTCAGTAGCAGGCCTAGGTACAGGGGGAATGCCATCCTCTGCACCCTGCAAAATGGCAGGATGAGTGCTCCTCAAATGGCGCATCATGGATGATGTATTGTTGCAGTAGGCTAGCTGCCGATCCCAATACACACATCTCACTTTATTTGGGGTTTCTAAATGGAAATGCTTCCACACCACAGATGTACGGCATCTCTTCTGGGGAGCTTCCATTTTATCTATCTATCCAAATCTATCTATCTATATATGAATCGATCTATGTATCTAGATATGTATCTATAATCTATGTATCTATATATGTATCTATCTATAATATATGTATCTATAATCTATCTATAATATATGTATTTATATATGTATCTGTAATCTATCTATATATGTATCTATCTATTAATCTAGCTGTCTATATATATTTATATCTATGTATCTATTAATGTGTCACTATATGTATACTCTGTCTGTCTCTAGCCTCTCAGTCAATGTGTTGTGTAAATTTAAATGTAAGTCTAAATTGCCTATAACTAATCAAATCGCACTATGTCACTATATCACCAAAAATCCGCTATCTCAAAGTCAAACTCTTCTCACAAAAACCCACGAGGCCAAAATGCGTTTATTTCACTTTTATACAGATGTGCGATTGTGTGGTCTGTTCCCGACCGTTCCAATCAAACGCTGATTCGGCGGACCACACCTGATGAAACAATTAGTGAAACACTTCGAGGCTTCGTCTGGTCATAGTCACGTGACATGGGTGTTTCGAATCACGCTTCGGATCAGTGTTTCGACACATCTGCGCTTCGGGATCTCGCAAAGCTTCGGAACGACTGTTTCGCTTCAGCCATCCTTACCCTTTGCTATATTTGTTTATTTAATAACCACACGAGTGTGTCCTATTTTTCCCCTAGACGTCGGTTTCTTTTGAATTGTTTATTTGGTTTGATAATAATTTATTGTTAAAGAATTTGTTGTCTGCCTCTTTTATGTTGCGGTTTACGAGCCAGCCGTAACCTAAAAATGGGGTCTCGTCCGGGATTTTTTTGAGCGTTTTCTGAGGGAGTATTTTTATTGTCTCTTCAGGATTTCTGTAAGAGTCAGTTTTCACTCCGGTTAGTCAGAGTGTTTTCAGCTGGGCTGTGTGTGAGCGGTCCTTCCATCGGAACACTGTTTGTTGTTTTGTTGATTTTGTTTTGTATTTTATTTGGAGTTTTCTGAAGGAAATCCTGGGTGGGGGTATGCTTCTCGCGCAGCTGAACTCATTTGGAGTACGGTTGTTACGAGGTTCAGCGTTTCAAGTCGCCTCGAGCCCGGCAGTCCTTTGAAGACTAGTTAAGATATAGTTTCAACAGGCAGGTATATCGGAGATGTAAAGCTGATTGAAATCCTGGTGAGTACTTTATATTTCTCCCTGATTTGTTTAATTTTATTACAAAGAGCATGTTTTCGCGTGTGGTTTAAGTTGCCAATTTATATAAGAATTAGATGATTGTGTAGACCGGTTAAAATATAAAATTGAATTCGTTTACATGACGATCTTCTGTTGGGGACAATAGAGCTGATAGATGAAGCAAATAAATTTGAAACAGCTGTTGTAACCTAATGAGTATGACAGATTGTTTACTGAAGTAAATTAGCACTGCATTGAGTGGTTATACAGAGCTTATATTCCTATTAAAATTGTGCATTTATCGTCCTGCTTATAACACTGAAATTGTTGCAGTGACGTTAAGGTCTGTGTGATTAATTTGAATAATAAAAGCATGATTTATGTCTTGGGCTTATTAATTCACTTGAACTTTATGATGTTTCTAGTGTTATATTGGTTTGAGTTAGGTATTAATTGAATCATTTGTGCTTAGGCTGTTTTCTGACATTGGTTTTGGAAGTGTTTTATCAGAATTATTTGGATTTATTGTGGTCAACTTATTAACTAATCTTCATTTTGTATTAAACTAGTTCAAGATGACTTCCATTCAGGGATTGAATGTAGAACTTTCTGAGAAGTTTCTAGATAGGTGCACCAAAGAACAACTTTTAGAAATCGCAGAGAGTCAAGCGATCATTTTGACTAGCAATGATAAGAAGCGCAAGGAGGATTTTTTAAAGGCTGTTAAAAGCCAGTTGATAGCCAAAGGAATTCTGGTAGCAGGAGATGAAGCTAGTTTTGGTGGGGTAGTGCATCCACTTGAGAGAGATTTAATGTCTATAGAGAAACAAACACAGTTTGAAACTGAGAGAATATCGTTTGAAGGTACTAAAACATTAGAAGATAGGGAATTGGAAATACGTCTTCAGTTAAAGAAATTAGAGCTTGAACAGGAGCGTGAGCGTACACAATTTGAGCTGAAAAAGTTACAGTATGCACGTGAGAGTGAACGTGAATATAGGCAGCATGAGATGAGGAAGCTTGAACTTGAACTGGAAGTAAAAAAAGCTGAAGCTTCAAAATCCGTTCAGGTTGTGCATTCTTCTTTTGACGTTGGTCGAAACATTAAGATGGTTCCCCCATTTTGTGAACGTGATGTGGACAAGTATTTTGCCCATTTTGAGCATATGAGTTAGTACCGGAGGCTTATCGCCAACGATTTCGTGGTTATAAAAAACCTGAAAGACAAACCTATGTTGAATTTGCTCGGGAAAAAGAGATTACGTTTACAAGGTGGTGTCAGTCTCAGAAAGTAGAAACCTTTAACCAGTTAAGGGAGTTAATTCTTGTAGAAGAATTTAAAAACTGTGTACCAGGGTCTGTGTCTACTTATTTGAATGAGCAGAAGGCTCTTACATTAGCTGATGCAGCTGTGTTGGCTGATGAATTTGTTCTGACTCACAGAGTTTCTTTTCCTGATAGAGGTTTAGGTGATCCGAGTAGAAGGTTATCTCGAAATCGTAGTGTCAGGTGTGCCCCCTGTGGCGAGTCAGAATTTATCAGAGAAGAAAGGTAAAGCGATCTGCTTTTACTGTCATAAGGTAGGACATAAAATCTCTGAATGTAACGCTTTAAAGAAGTCTGCTAAGCCAGTTGGATTGGTTGGACTTGAACCGCTGGAGGTTCATGTTCACCAACAGAATTTTGAGATTAGGAACGGGCTCTCACATCAGGTAGATGTTGGAGATAATTATACAGAGTATGCTCCATTTATTACTAATGGTAGTGTGTCTTTGCCAGGACAGGAAGGAAAAGTTTCTTTGAAGATTCTGAGAGACACTGGAGCTTCTCAATCATTTCTGCTAGAGGGAGTTCTTCCACTCTCCGGTCAGACTGCGACCGGGAAGGATGTGTTAATTAGGGGGATAGAAATGACTTTCTTAAAAGTTCCCTTACACAAGGTACATCTTACCTCTGATCTTGTGACTGGTGACGTAATTGTTGGAGTACGGTCTTCCCTTCCTGTGCCAGGGGTTTCTTTTATCCTGGGGAACGATCTTGCTCGGGGAAATGTCTGGGGAACATCAAAATCTGTACCATCTGCTGTTGTTGTTTCCACACCCATGTCTGCAGACGTTCCTGATGAATGTGGGAAGAGGTTTCCCCATGTGTTTCCTTCCTGTGCTGTCACCCGAGCCAGAGGACAACAACTTAAGGCTGACCGACTGTGTGAAGGTGAACTTGATCTACATCCTGACAGTGAGGTAACCATGGAGAAACCGTTACTCGTTCATTCTGAGGATGCTGTAGATGGAGGTAGTTTTGTTCCATCAAAACAGATTGATGGAGGGACAGTTAAAGAACCACTTGGTATGACTTTGGCAGATAACACCATTTCTGAATCATCAGATTTATTTTCTGAGGATTCTTTGTCTCGGGAGAAAGAAGTATCAGAGTATCTTTTATCCTCTATTTTTCATGTCTCTAGAGAGAACCTGATCAAAGAACAGTTAGCTGATGTAACTCTCAAACCTTTGTTCTCAATGGTTTGTATTGAGGGAGATATTGAGACTCCGTTACCTTCTTGCTACTTCCTTAAAGATGGGATGTTGCTGAGACGTTGGGTCAGTGAATCTGAACCCATTACTAAGGTTTATGTTCAGGTGGTAGTTCCTCTTAAATTCAGACAGTCTGTGGTCGGGTTAGCTCATGATGGAGTGGCTGGACATATGGGGGTGAGGAAAACGTATGATCGATTGCAACGGTTTAAAAAGAGACGTGGCAAAATATATTAGAACTTGTCATGTGTGCCAACTCACTGGTAAGCCAAACCAGAAAATCCCTGTGGCTCTTCTCCAACCTATTCCAGCTATAGCAAAACCATTTGAGTATTTGCAAATTGATTGCGTAGGTCCTTTACCTAGATCAAAATCTGGTCATTTAGATCTACTCACAGTTATGTGTCTATCTACCCGGTATCCAGCTGTATATCCTGTTAGGTCCATCAATACAAAATCCATTCTCAAAGCTTTAACTACCTTCATGTCAACATTTGGCATTCCTAGAGTCATCCAGTCTGACCAGGGCTCTAATTTTATGAGCCGTCAGTTTGCGAAGGCTTTGCGACAACTGAATATCAGTCATAATATTTCCAGTGCATACTATCCTCAGAGTCAAGGGGCCCTCGAGAGATTTCATCAGACCCTGAAGTCCTTGTTATGGTCATACTGTGTGGAGCTTGGGTCTGATTGGGAGGAGGGGCTGCCTTGGTTGCTTATGGGAGTAAAGAGAGGTTACTCAAGAGAGCATTGGATTTAGTCCAAATGACTTGGTATTTGGTCATGAAGTTCGTGGTCCTACGGCAGTTTTAGCTGACAACTGGATTCCTTCGGAACCCTCCCAAAATGTGTTTGGATTTTGTGAGTGGTTTTCGATATCGGCTGTATGAGGCTCGAGCAATTGCTCAGAGGAAACTGGGGAAGTCAAGTGTAAGATGAAGAGGTTGTTTAACAAACGAGCAGTGGATCAGAAATTTGTGGTTGGAGACCAAGTGTTAGCTTTGTTGCCACTTGTAAGTAACCCTTTTCAAGCCCGTTTTGCAGGTCCTTATCTGGTCCTCAAATGCCTTTCTGGACAGAATTATCTTTTGAAAACCCCAGAACAACGCAAAGAAGTACAGGTTCTGTACAGCATCTTCTGTGGGCTTAGTAACACCTGTGCCAGACGATTCTTCACATTCGAGTGGGGAGGGGATTTCCCTGCGTATAGGGTAAACGCTATGAAACAGGACTTGTTGAAAAAAGAGGTGACTTACTTGTTAGACAACAACTTAGCTGAGCCCAGCTTTAGTGCCTGGAGTTCACCTTGTCTACTTGTAAATAAGCCCGATGGATCTTACAGATTTTGCACCAACTATCGCAAGCTTAATTCCATCACTAAGCCTGACTGCTATCCTTTACCCCGCATAGATGATTGTGTGGATAGAGTGGGGTCTACGAAATTTGTGAGTAAATTTGATTTCCTAAAAGGGTACTGGCAGGTTCCATTGACTGCCAGAGCAGGGGAACTGTCTGCTTTCGTGACACCGGATGACTTTCTCCAATAACGTGTTATGCCGTTTGGTGTTCGAAATGCTCCAGCTACTTTCCTACGCCTTATACACTAGGTGTTGTTTGGATTGTCTGACTGTGAGGCTTATTTGAATGACGTGGTTTTGTACAGTTCATCTTGGTCAGATCACCTAGCCCAAATAAGGGAGTTATTTGTTCGTTTGACTGCGGCCTCTTTAAATTTGTCAAAATGTGAATTTGGGAAAGCTACAGTTACCTATTTGGGTAAAATAGTCTTAGCTTCAATGGGGCGGACATGTCCGTTTCCTACTGAGTCGATTTGTGCTTTTCCAGTACCTACAGATCGCAAGGAATTGCGTAGGTTTTTGGGAATGACCGGGTATTATCGTGGGTTTTGCCCTAACTTTGCATCTCTTGTAGCATCCTTGACCGATCTTGTAAGTACTAATGTATCTTTTAACTGGACCACTGTTTCCCAACAGGCATTTGATGGAGCCAAAGCACTGTTGGCTAGTGCTCCTGTGCTTGTTGCACCAGATTTCTCTCAACCTTTTTGTTTAGCTGTCGATGCTAGCGACACTGGAGCCGGAGCTCTCCTCCTACAGAAACGTCCGGATGGAGTAGAACATCCAGTTTGTTATTATTAAAAAAATTAAATGTCCATCAGCGTGTTTATTCTGTTGTCGAGAAGGAGGCGCTTGCTCTTGTTTTAGCTATCCAACATTTCGAAGTCTATCTGGGATCATCCACAAATCCAATTGTGGTTTATACTGACCATAATCCTTTGGTGTTTTTACATCGGATGAAGGATCGTAATCAGAGGATAATGCGCTGGAGTCTCTTCTTACAGCCATTCTCTCTTGACATTAAACACATTCGGGGCAGTGAAAATGTCATTGCTGATGCCCTATCCCGAGCGTGAGCTTGTAAATACGTGTCTTGCCTTTTTTCCTTCTCTTCCTTTTCTATCCTGTTTCCTAGGGCCCAGGAAGCAGGAATCAGGAACCAAGTAGAGTGGGATCAATGGCGAAATTCCAATTTTTTTTCCTTTTTTTGCATTCCTTAGAGGAATACTTTTGTGGGGGAGGTGTTAAGCCTGCCTGTTTGCCCCCTGCTGGCTCTGCTACACAGTGCAGATGTTAATTAGGCAACAGGTGTATTCAATCCTTGAGTAACTCACCAGAGTATAAAGACTGGTGACTTGGAATGAGAGGGGGCTCACTTTGCCCTCACTTCTCCCAACTTTGTCATTTTGTACATTTTTATTTTCTCATTAATCATCCCTTTGCTATATTTGTTTATTTAATAACCACACACGTGTGTCCTATTTTTCCCTTAGATGTCGGTTTCTTTTGTATTGTTTATTTGGTTTGATAATAAATTGCTTTATTGTTAAAGAATTTGTTGTCTGCCTCTTTTTATGTTGCGGTTTACGAGCCAGCCGTAACCGTTACCAGCATTCTTCGAAATATCTTCTTTTGTGCTCAGAAGAAAGTCATTCAGGTTTGGATAGATAACAGAATTTATATTTTTGAATGATTCTTCATGGTACTCTAGGCTCTGTTTTCACCAGGTATTAAGATGTATTTTCAAGTAATTAAATGAGGTCTTGTGTGCATTATGAGTCTCTTGTGACCAGTTGTGTTGGATTTCGTCTAGTATTTTGTCACAATCTACATCACTTTCATGAGAGAGCTGACTGCAGTAAACACGATTAAATGAATTCGACTTGCCATTACGAAGCTTACGAGCGACTGGGAAAGGAAGCATATGGAAAGGATACGAATGGTATCCTTATGTATTTCGGCACTACAAAGTGAGGTTGGAATTGATTTTTTTGGTGCGCTTTCTCAAAACACATCCCACAATGCACATGTCTGATCAGTGCAACATAAAAAAATATATATATGATCTGTGTGTCATGGCAACTTATGTTTTTAGATTACTTTAACTCATCAAAATAAGTGAATGCAATTCAACTTGACTTTAAGTTGGTTTAATGTAGTTTATGTAATGTAGAGATGATTATAATAAAATGTAAGGTATCAACTGATCTGAAGTTCAAATAAGTAGTTGGCCTTTCGTGGCTATTTGAACACATGCAACTACATGAAAGCAATTGAATAAAAAGCATTTGTCTATACCTCTGGAAAGCTCAAAAATGTTTTATATAACCATTTACACCTGTATTTAATGTCGTCCACTTGTGACTGGACTGACAAAGACACATTACCAAATGTAACTAGGCAATAGATGCCAATAAAGAAGCTTTATTTTAAAAGTGTAGTGACAATAACAGCCTTTAGTCCAAATCAAACTCAAGTACACTTAATGTTTGCAGGCAAAATGTGTCCAAAATCTGTTTATTACAAAAGCGCACAATGCATTCTCTGTGTCTCACTACTGGGTATTTGCATAACTGGCCATTTTTTACAGTAATGTTTAAGCAACTTGCTAGAGAAATAAAAGAGCATGTTTCTGGCCTTATATTTATACTGAATGAGGGACCATATCTACAGAGCCTTTAGTGAGGGATCTTCTGACTTTGGCCAGTAAACAACCACCAGACACCAACCAGAACATCTTAGAAGAAGCATAAGCATTCGCAAAACCTTTAAAAACGTAAAAACTAAAAGTAAAAATTTAGCTATGGTCGTAATGCTGGATAAATCCCAAAGGTTTGTTGCTGCTTGTTAAATAAAATCATTAGATTTAAACCACACAAGACAACCATTTACACTAATTATCATTGAAGGCTTATAGAAGCTTGCAATCCAGCTACAGCCAATATCTGAAGCCTGGTTAGACCAGTGGTTCTCAAAAACTCTCAAAATTATTTTTATTTTTTTAATAAGAAAAAAAAAAACATTAAAATAACCTAAAACTATGAAGAATTTCATGAATTTAGTTATGAGAAGATCTGAAATATTTGTAAGAACTGAGTAAAATATTTATTAAAATAACAACGAACTTAAATCATGGGACCTTTGAATATTGTTTTAGACAAAATGTTGAGAACCTCTATAATAGTTGATTTAGCAAGTATAACAAATGATCATAATCATTTAGTCCTTTTTGTCTTTTCTGGTGCATCCTTGCTTTCTTCAGGTGTGTTTTAAGTGGTTGGAATCCAGCAGACAGCCTGTTTTCACAAGCACCTAGCCATAACAATCAAACAAGACACAATTAAAACACTTTTAAGATAAACATGCATCACAGAAAGCTTCATTTGACTCAACTGAATATATGCACACACACACACACACACACACACAGAACATATTTATATGTGCTCAAAAACTATCAAACTAACCTTGACTGATATTTTTCTCTGCATTGTCTTATATCTTATGATTTGCTTTGATTTCAAATTCTGAACTTTGCTTTAAAATTTAAATGTCCCATTGTAAACAACAACATTCCCATCAGGATGTATTCATGTTATTATTGTTCAAATAAATGTTTGAAAGATATTCTTTGATGCATCCTATAATGACAAATGCATTTCCAATTCCTTGTCTGTGGTTTCAGAATAAAATACTAATGGGCGAGTGCCACATCAGCAACAGTAAAACAATTCATCAGGAACGGACAGTCGAGGTGCAGTCTGGGTCACAATCAGGACAGCACTCTGAATGAAAATCTGCAGGGTTATAAAAAAAAAAAACATAAAAAAAATAAACATTATTAGCACCCACCAAGAGCTCACACTATCTACACTAATAATGCTAAGGTGACTTCCAGTGATAGAAGAAAAGAGGTTTTCTGTGGGTGTTTTACTACATATACAAACAGTGACAGAAAAGTATTCATCTTTGTTAATGTATAGGTTAATAAAAATACAACTGTTCTTTGTTAGTTCATGTTAACTCATGTCTATTAAATAATATCAAATGACAACTTTTGATTTTAATAATGCATTAGTAAATGTTGAAACTGACATGAACTAAGACTAATAAATGCTTTAAAAGTATATTTGTTAGTTCATGTTAAATAATAACTGTAAATATTTAAAGTGTTACCCATAACTTATTTTGTGTGATGGAAAGTTTTTATTGATATTTTTGAACTTTTGTAATAAAATTAGGTAATTTTCTGCAAATAAGTAGATTTTTTTTTTCAAGATGCAGGGCTGTTACATAAAATGAACAATAAGTATTCTTAACATTTTGCAGGTGACTTCAACAAATCATATTTCATTTAATGTCTTTCATTTAATATAATTCATTGAATATCTGCACTGCTTTGATATGCAAATTAAGCAAATTTCACAAAATGTTACACACTGTATTTTACTTTTTCTGTCCTGTCATTTACATAATATAATTTAAGGGGTGAAAGGTGTGGTAATAAAGCTGAAATCACTGTTGCTGCTGACCAGGAAAACTACTTAAAAATGCCATTTCAGTCCTGTGCTCTGCTTTATAGCCTTTCCTACATTTCAACAATCCACATAAACCCTCTGTTTGTTTTACATAAATTAAGTCTCACTTTTACTTTGTCCATTTATTGACAGCTTTATAACCATAAGATAAAAAATAATAGAAAAAGAAGAGCCATAATGATATAACAAACACTACATTTTCACATCTATTCATTCAATGATCTACTGCATTCATAAACCTCTCAAGCGAGTGTTTACAGTATGCTCATATTTTCTGATACAGAAACGGTCACTGATACAGAAACGGTCACTTTTGCTTTGGCAAAACACTTTGCACCTCCACTTCCACCAAATGACTCCTCATGCACTTTGAGCTGTGCACTTCCTTTCTTCAGAAGAAAGCCACACCGAACAAGGGAGGAGATATTCAGCACCTTTTTGCGATCATTTAATTCCATCAAAGATAAAATATTTTTCCTAGACACCTGACTATTTTTCTTTCACACAGCTCAGAATATTTTAAGTGGGAGGAACTTGCATGCATTAGCCTTCGGTGCCAAAAAGCTTTATAAATGTCTCATTTAAATACACTGTAAGTAAGATGCAACATAGTTAAAGGCTCCCCATAAAGCAAAATATGATTTCAGAGTGCACCATTTTTTATTTTTTTTGCCACAAACATTGTTTATATAAAATAAATGATTTTAGGTCAAAAATCATGTTGATGTAGAAAGCGAGAGAGATATTGGGTTGAAACGGTCAACATGAGCCCACTTTTAAAATCCTGTATAATAAATTGAATCTTATTATTTGCACTACATGTATTCATGTGTATATTCAGTATATATTAAATATCATATATACTAAATGTCAAACCAACACATGTAGTGCAACATAAATACAAATACTACATTAATAAACAAAGACAAATCAGAATCCCAGTAAAAGAGACTCATCTGAAAGGCATGACTTCTATTCAAACATGCACATTTGCCCATTTAATAATATGCATAATAGCAACACTGTTACGTCCAAGGACGTATATATATATTTGTGAGACCTGCATGGTACTGTGGTATGTGTTTCTTTCTTCCTGTTGTTTTTGTTTTGTGTATCCTGCTCTCCTTTGGCTCCTCCCACTCTTTCACTCTGGCAGGTAGCTGATTGCGTCCCCAGCTGCACCTGCTTACCAACCAGGAGGGAAGCAGCATAAAAGCCAGCAGAACTCTCAATCGGAGAGAACATTTCTCCAGAGCTTGGTCTGTGTCCTGCCCGGGCCAGTTGTTTGAAACTGTGATGTTGAATGCTGTAGTCTGCTCATTGTTGAATGCTGTAGTCTGCTCATTGTTGAATGCTGATGCCTAAGAGCTCTGTTGCTGGTGAGACGCCCCTAACATTTCACTGTTATAAAGCCACCCCTTTTTTTCCCTTTTCAAGCTGTTATTCTCCTGATTGTTTACTTTTTTTGTGTTACTTGGGAACTGTAGGGAGGTGGGCGCCATTTTGTTTTGTAATCCTGTTTTCTCCTGGTTTGTGGTTAGGTAGGGAGTGAGTGTACATTTCTGTCATTTTATTTGTTTTTGAAGCTTATTAAGAATTCAATTTCCAGGTAGACTAAACTTTTGTTTGTTATTTTGGCATTGCCCCCTTCTGAAGTCTTTGTTCCCCTAAAGTTTTGACATGGATGTACACGTTCTTTCTGTTAAGAGCTTTTAAATAAAAGCCTTAAAACGATTCTTGCTGTTGTGGTGCTGTGGCAGGGCCCTGACTAAGGCTCTTTAAAATCCAAATTTTGTTACGTTCAGACAAGAACCCGAGACACTAGTAGGACGTAACAAACACTATGAATGCAAATTACATTTTCTGTCAATTAACCTATAATTTTTAATGAAAAGCAAAGATGTCTGAAATGCACATGGAAATACTGAATAATAACCCACTTAATTATAATAAGAATGACATTTAAAAAAAAAAAAAAAACACTACAGTAACATGTCACTTTGGGCCTTACTGTATGTGCCAATACTGGGAGTCCCATTTTACCCCAAAATTCAATTTTATCCTTCTTCAATCAAATGCTTGGCCCTAATCCTCTTCCGTAATTTTCAAGAAAAATAAAAAATTGATAGGATGGTCATCTTGCCCCAACTTAAAATGTTTGGAGGTTTTTTTTTTAACCCCAGTGGGGATTTTAACCCCACTGTAATTAAGAGATGGACATTTAAAAGAATATATATTTAAAAAAAAAACATCAGCATAAACAGAGAATACACACTAAATGCATAGTACAATTCCCTGATGTCAGCATGCTTACTCAGAGTTCACAGTATTAAACGGTGATCAGATGCATGATGGGTCAGTGCTGTCAGTAATGGGCAACAGCTGAGAGCTGGACACGGATAGAAACACAGATACAAAGTGAAAATGGGCTGTTTCCCCCAGAAGCCGAAACTTTCCCTGGCTTTCCATTCATTTAAAGTGACACCACCTAGACAAGCACCAGCGAGTCGATCTTTCTGAACAAATTACACTGAATTATTGGAAATGTTGCCAATTAATGTGCAGGTTGTTTCCTGGCAACAGTCTCTTAAGGCTCGCGCACATCAGACAGTGATAATCTGGAAGAGCCAGAGGTGGCTGAAATTATTAACACAATCAGCGTTGCATGCTAATGCGTGCGGTGAGGCCAAGATTTGATGGGCTTGACGGCACATCAGACTGGCAAAGTTCCTCAAAAATCATCTCCATAAACAGAATTGAATGGAAGCATGTTTATTGTTGACTATTTCCTACATTTGTGCGATGATGCCCTCTGGTGCATGCTTGTTTTTATTGCTCATTTACAAAAATGTGTTTTGAAAATGTTTTAGGCTGGAAGGTGAAACAAAATATATTTTTAAACTCTTTGTATTGGAAACGGAAGATGGCTTTGCTTTATCGCTTCATATCTCTTAAAGGCAAATTTCAATAAAAAAATACAATATTTACTCTGATTCAAACCTGTATGATTTTCGAGTTAAAAAGAATAGATGGAGAACACAAAAGACCACCATATGTGGAAATTATAATGAGATTATAGAGGTTTAATATAAACAAAAAGTTTAAAAGTCCTGGTTTGCTTGTATTATCTGTGAGAGACTCACAAAATTCTCATTTTGTTTTCCTCAGAGGAAAGAAAACCATGCAGGTTAGGAAAGACATGACGGTTAACGGTTAATGGACGGTAACAGGTTTTAGTGACACTAGCTTTAGAAATGAGGTCCTGTCTAGCATGTAATGGCCTCACCCTCTTTAATAATACACAAGTTGCAACAAACCGCACATGGAAAATCTGACACAAAATACTGTGAAATACTGTACTCACCGTTTTTAATTCCCTTGAGGATATTCCTTCACACCAGGTCCCTTCCAGACTGCCTGTCCTGTATTAAAAGCTGCTTTGGGCAAGAAAGTATCTGCTAAATGACAAACAACCCTTTTAAAATGAGAAACTAATTAAAAATTTACCAAATACATATTTCAGAGACCGCAAAAAATAAACATTCTGCATGGTTCAAAAGATTAAGAACAGAATAAAAAAGGTATGTTTTGCATTTATGTATTTTAAAACAATTTGCTCCCATTAGTAAACATAGAATTTAAAATTATGAAAATTATAAAGTTCAAGACCACTTTTGCATGTCGTTTCTATTACAAAATATATTTGCAATTATGTAAATTATTAATAATTTGAAAATCTGTAATTCTAAATTTGAATGAAAATTCTAAATAAACTTTTAAAGCAAACAGATTATGCATCGCACATTTTCAACGTAGTCTCACACTTTCGGACCCACCATAAATGTATTCAAATAGATGGTAAATTAAGTCATGCTAAACAGGTAACGCATGTAAAAATTCACTTCCAGCAAACACACACCCAGCACGGACTCTGAAAAGTTTATGAAATGAGTTCAATTTATTCTGACAAGCTCTCTCCATTCATCTCTCTTTGTCTCAAGACATGATTCCCCTGGGCCAGAACGTTGAGGCAGAAAGTTTGAACAATAAAAAAATTTAAAAAAATAAAAAGGGAATAAGAGGCTAACATTTGTACAGCAGGCTTAAGAAAAAAATGAGGGGGAGACCAGGAGACTTTGCAGACTGGTCTCAATTCATTTAACAAGCCTTAAAGGGGATATCATATTTTTCTAACAGTACACACACATGATGCCTTGGGTTTGATTGACAGTTGTCATATTAAAGAATAAACACATTCCACTGTCTTTGTGGCAGTTTTGCCAATCTGGCTTGAAGCCTCAAAGCAGCCGATTCCGACCGGACTGTCCTCAAACTGCCTGGTAGAGAACAAAGCATGACCCTGTCGGACATGCACCTCAAGTTTTATTAAAAAATTTAAACCTTCACCGATCAAGTGCTGAGCTTATGAACTGACATACAGTATGCTAAACACACACACAAAAAAAGTTAAACTTTCAGCCCCAACATTACAGTGCAAAACATTAAATACTATAAATGCCAAACAAAACGGACACCGAGCTCTTCAGGGCTATGAGAAGAGAGCCCAAGAGAGAGATGTAGGGAGAGAAAGACATCAACGAAAACACAAAAGTGGTACAGCGTCGATATTTACATCTTACACAGGGCTCAAAAACTGAAGTATATTTGCATACAGGTGTGTGAGAAACCTGGTCAAACCACACCTACTGAACAACATGAAAAGACTAATGAAAAAGAACAGGAGAATAGCATGAGCATAACAGAAGATTGGAAGGAGGAGTAGAGGGTTTATTGAGAGGCTAACATATGTTCTCAAGAAAAACAAAAGATATCAGTCATTTTGGACAGTTTATGAATTTATACAGTTGACTGAGAACATTTGACGTTACAATTTTCAACTCGTGTGCAGATTCACAAACACATTCTAGAACTGTTCTACCACAAATCCTTAGGAGTAGCTTAATCTACTGTAAAAATGGCATAGACTGGAATGTTTAAACTGAAAGGAATAAACAAAAACGTACTGAAACACTGAAATATGACGCATGGTTCAGTCTTCAGACCTGACATCATCTAAAAAGTGAGGCTGAACGAATGAAGACTAATCTCACAAGCATAAATTAAGCCTAGACCCAGAGCATCATCAACAGTTAATGATAAATAAATACCTGGGAATATAAAGTCACTTCAGTTCAGTACAACAATATTAATAGGCTATTATCTTGCATACCTCTTTCCTTTTCTTATGGTCAACAAGAGCATTAAACCTTTTCCATACTGGCTTCTCTTCACTGTGCATTTGCTCCACAGGGAAACAACTGCAGATGCTTTCTCAAAAGTCCTTTCAATTCATCATCTTAAAAGAATAAATATATTTACTGGAAGGTAAAAGCAAGATATTTTTTTAAATACAATAAAACAGTATAAAACCACCACATTTAGTCTCGCATCTTTTCCTTGACATTTACAACAAGATACACCATTTACCGTGACTGCTTGTTCCCTACGAAAGGTATTTTACCTCTGATAGGAATATTGAGAGGGATGAGAGTGTTTCTTCTAAACAAGTCAGGGGAAAACATCCACTGATAACTTTGATTTAAATAAATTAAGAAAAAAGAAAAAAAAGAGAGAGAGACAGAGGACCTGCCCCTAGCTACTGAACCAATCATAATTGACCTCGAAACACGTGTGGTGTTGCATTATGGGTGCAAGGGAGCTTTTCTACGGACGCAGGCAGCCAGAGATGACTACCACTATTATCTGAAGCAAATACTAGCAGTATAACTTTTTGTTTGTTGCATGGAAGTGTGTCGGAGTGTGTGTGTGTCCTGTATGTTTCTCAGTATACTGAAAGTTTGTTTAACAGTCAGCAAACTAACACCGGGTTTCTGCAACACGTGGCCCCAGACTCAGTCGGTGAATGTGTAAATTAGAGCTATAGGGTGGAGAGGCCGTGTATGAGGTAAAGAGTGTGTAAGACTGAGTGTGTGTTTGTCAGAGGGAGAGATGTGCGCGGAGATGGCTCAGATGCTGTGGTGTGTAAGCTTGTTTTCTGAGTCTCAGCCTCAGGTGCTGTTGGTCAGAGTGGATCCGGGCTGTACAGATCCTTCAGAGCCATCTGGCAGAGAAGAGAGAGGACCAAACAAAAAGACGACATAGAAACATGACATTTGTCAGAGTGATCAGCCAACACAAGGCATAAAAACACTAAATATGTTACGGTCTTTAAAAGTTTGGGGACAATACTTTGCACTAAACTGATCAAAGGTGACAGTAAAAACATTTATTATGTTACAAAAAGTACTCTCTCAAATAAATACTGTTCATTTGAACTTTCATCATCAGATGTAAAAGTAAATGTAATTAGAATTCCATTCATCAGAGAATCCTGATTTTTTTTTTTTTTTTTTTAAACCACAGTTCCAAAAAAATATTATGCACCACACATTTATAACAATAACTTTCTTTTTTGAGCAGCAAATCAGCATATTAGTATGGTTTCTGAAAGACCATGTGAAACCGAAGAGTGGCGTAATAGGGCCTTTCGCACCGCTTTAACTAAATGTACAGTACTATAGTACTGGGATGATTTTGCAAGAACTATTTCCCAGTACCATTTGAAGGGTTGCATTCGCACTGAACGTGTGAACTAGGACGTGACATAATCCGGTCGACAGCGATGTCATTTGTGTGCAACGTTCAACAACATTAACAAAGAAGAAGAACGTTAACAACAGGATGGAGGACGCTGTGATCTGAGCAGTGTTTTTGTTGTGTCTCGCGGGTTTCTCAATAATGGACATGAAATGTTTACGTATATGTAAAGCGACTGAAAGAATGGAAAGGACAATCTCCAACAACAACTGACAGTGCTACATGTGCCTACACTTCAGCGTCCGTATATTTATCCTGTTCATCATAGTTGCGAAATAAGTTAGCACATTGTTAACAATATGTTACACGGTGTTTTAAATCATGACGGGTGAGGGCGTTTTCAAGCGCGTCTGGCCAATCAATGTCTACTTACATCCCAGTTAGTACCAGTTTGAGCTGGTTAGACCCTGCTCCGGAGTTGGAGCTAATCTGGTTCTCGAAAAAGGCACTGTGGTACTAAAATCACACCTACCGTATTTTTCGGACTATAAGTCGCACCTGAGTATAAGTCGCATCAGGCCAAAAATACGTCATGACGAGGAAAAAAACATATATAAGTCGCACTGGACTATAAGTCGCATTTATTTAGAACCAAGAGAAAACATTACCGTCTACAGCCGCAAGAGGACGCTCTAAACTGCTCACTGAGCAGCATAGAGCGCCCTCTGGCGGCTGTAGATGGTAATGTTTTCTCTTGGTTCATTTCAAATTAATTTTGATAAAAATTTCGCACCTGACTATAAGTCGCAGGACCAGCCAAACCAAGAAAAAAAGTGCGACTTACAGTCCGGAAAATACGGTAGTTCCTGTGGTGCAAAAGCGCCCAAAAGTTGGTAGTTCCAGGTTTAGTTCTGGTACTATGAAAAGGTTCCTGCGCTGTGAAAGGCCCTAACGATGGTGAAAATTCTGCTTTGCACTGCAGGAATAAATTCAATTTTAAAATACATTACAATAGAAAGCGGTTATTTTAAATTGTAATGATATGAGTTTTTAATGTATTTTGGGTTACATAAATGCAGCCTTTGGTGAGCATCAGAGAATTTTCCAAAAAAATGTAAAATATTTTTGTATTGAATTGTAGTTTAACAGGTGTTAAATGAATACCCAGGTAGGGCATTACTACATCAGAAAAGTAATTTCTGAAGCAGGGAAAGTTATCATCTATGAAAGATAATGAAACGAAGCATTATCTTCATGAAGAACAGGAAGGCTTTATAAACTTTAAGTTAATAAGGTGAGCTTTGATTTAATGTTGTTTTAACAGAGCATCAGTGAGAAGGATCACAGCATTACCGTTGGATGAAGCTACGGTCTGAGCGCGGGCATGAGGTGGAATGAGAGAGGAATTGAGCTGCGGCTGAATCATCAGCTCTGAAATAAAGAGAAACACTCTGTTGACAGACCTCTAAGAAGAACAAACATCACATTTTAAGAGCAGTAACATTTCACACAAACTATCTCTGGGTTGAATGGTAAAAATAAAATACATAAATGTGCAAGCACTGCTCCAATAAGCAATAGCAGAGAAAACCAAACCCATAAAAGAAAGAAAAGCAACAGGATATTTTGGAGGGACCGAGCAGAGTGCTGCTAGTCTCCTCTCAATCGCTTCTGTAGGATTTCATTTTCTTCCCTGAAGTTCAATTATGTTAGTCAAGGTTTCTAGCATCAAACCTCATTGTAATTTAGCATTACATGACCATTTGCTGCCCTCTCTCTCTAAGCCTCAGAATTAAAGGAATGGTTTATCCATAAATTAAAATTCTGTCATAATTTATGCACACTCATGCCTTCGCAAATTTGTATTACTTTATTTCTTCTGCAGATCACAAAAAGAGATTTGTACTAATGCAATTAATTTCCATTAAGCTGTCAAGCTTCATAAAGGATGTAAAAGTATCAAAATGATTATGAAGTGTTGCACAGGACTCCCTCTGAAGTCATACAGCATTTGAAACTGAAATCATTATTCTGATCAAAAGTGTACAGAAGAACGTCATACACAAACATGATGGTGAGCATTCAATAACAGATCTTTTTTTATTTAGATACACCACCTTTAAAAGGCTGGGGTCACCCAACAATAATATTAAAACAATGTATAACTTTATTTTGATATATTTTAAAATGTAATTAATTCCAATGATGCAAAGCTGAACTTTCAGCACCATTCCTCCTGTCTTCAGTGTCACATGATCCTTCAGAAATCATTCTGATATGCTGATTTGCTGCTCAAGAGACATTTATTATTAGTATCAATATTGAAAACAGTTAAGCTGCTTATTATATTTGTAGAAATGTAGAATATAATTTTTTTTCAGGATTTTATCAATAAAAAGTTCAAAAGAATAGCATTTATTTGAAACTGAAATCTTTGTGGCATTACAAATGTCTTTACGGTCACTTTAAGACCCCAAACTTATGAATGGTAGTGTATGTAAATAATTGGCTAACCTCTACAGACATGGCAGGCGTGGATGAGGTAGTTTTATCTTACTGTGTGACTGCTTCAACTCTGAACAAGCTGTTCCTGCAGAGCAGTTTTAATAAATGGTCTGAGTGCACTGGGGAGGGATTTCTCAAGTCTCCAATAAATGATTCTCACAGCTGAACTTACAGTAAAGGCAGGTTAAATACTGATCTAGATCCTTGTTCTGAGATAGAATAACATCAGGCTAAAACTGACTCTAATCCTACAGAAATCAGTTTTGTTGAGATGACATCTGGCCGCAATCATTGAGAAGTTTATTGCAAAGGATACGCATGAAAGGCTCCTGTGCCTCACCTGTCGTGCTGAAGTTGAAAAGCGGTGGCAGCTCTCGACCGCTGGGCAGACGGGTGCCAGGCTGGCGCAGCTCATCAAAGAAGGCATGAGCGCAAGCCTGGAGCGGAGTTAGTCGTGTCACTGGTGTGTACTCCAACAGCCGAGAGCACAGAGCGATTGCCTCAGGCGGAGTTCTGGGTTTAAACACCTGTGGAGGAATGACATAAGAAAGAGAAATGCTAAATAAACTAAAAGAAACGAAACTTAAGTTAACAGACAGCTGTTGGACATCTTTTGAACAATCTCCAGTTGAATGCGGTCTATCAAAACATCAGCCAGTTGCTTCAGAAATGTTGAAGGAGCTTGAATGGGTTTCTCTCTCTTCTCTTCAAAACGGTTTGATAAAATGCAAGTCAGGTGATTTGTCAAAATTCATACTGGTGCTGCACCGGTCCAGGTTTTATGATCACTGCACAATATTTTTTTCATATTAAGCATTGGCATCTGTGATTAAAGAGCACCTATTATTCCCCTTTTTAAAAGATGTTATATTAATCTAATGGCTCTCCTGAATGTGCCTGTGAAGTTTCAGCTCAAAACACCATACAGATCGTGTTGAAAAGTGTAATTTTTGGGGCGGGTCTAAAAAGTGCTGATTCAGGGGTGTGTTCATTTACATGAAAATGAGCTGCAACTTCCCGCCCGACTCCAAAAGGGGATGGAGCCTAGACATCTCTGCTTTGTGTATGGCAATAAACAGAGAGGAGAAGCAACATTAGCGAGATGACCAGTATTCAGCTGTACATGTACGAACCGGACAGCAGAAGAAACAATATTACGCTCGTTTGAGATCAAGCGCTGATGCAAATGAACCAGAAGGTCTCGAAATGGTAGTTTGAATCATTTATGTACTTGTATATAATATACTTGTGACACAGCCGATCGCACACAGACAAAATGGCAGACATGGCACAACACTGAGAGCTGAGGATATGGTAATACGTGCATGTCAGTCAATAGCAGTGGGCGGGGCTACCACAATATGATGTCATATTGCGGACATGATCGAAACCACTCATTTTTTGAGCCTGGTTTGGTTATATGAAGATAATAATAAAAAAAAAGAAGAAGACTGGATGGATTTTTATCATTCTGGGTGTTTCACACTATTCCAACACACGTTTCGTTTTCAAACTCCTTGTAAAAGTGGATTTTGCATAATAAATGTGCCCTAATTGCAGCTCTTTCATTGAGGCTGGCTTTGTGAATTTCTCTGTTGGTTTTTTGAAACGGGTCTTGAAAAGTGAATACTGAGGTTTGCTGTCACTTTGCTGCAGTAAATTTGTGTTGTCTAGACACAAACCTTCATAGTGTTTGATGGTCCCTATTAGGGCTGCACGATGTGTCGCTTAAGCATTGATATCGTGATGTACGAATCCACGATAGTCACATCGCAGGGTGTGTGATGTAGGCTGTCGTAGTTGATCCGTTAGTCATCAACTGTACGGGCCAGCTGCTCCCCGGCCCTTGACGAATGTGATTCGCGGATTAATTGCACAGCTTAACCATCAAGGAGTGAAAGTGGAACATTTGCATGGGTTTTAAAGTCCTGTCAGTTTAACAGGGCAGAGAGAGAGAAGGCGCGAGAGAGAGAGAGAGAGAGAGAGAGAGAGAGAGAGAGAGAGAGAGAGAGAGAGAGAGCGCGCGCACGCGAGAGAGAGAGCGCAAGAGAGCGAGCGTGAGAGAGCACGAGAGAGAGAGCGCGCGAGAGAGAGAGAGAGAGAGAGAGCGCGAGAGAGAGAGAGAGAGCGCGAGAGAGAGAGAGCGCGCGAGCGAGCCCGGCCGCACGCTCACAGTCTTCAATCAACACGAGCGCGGTCTTGCTCTCTCTCCCTCGCGCTTATTAATCAATTGACACGATTGTGTCGATGTTTAAATCATTTAAAATGAGAATGTAAGTATGCTCACCCCATTTTTATTTGTAAGAAAAAATTAGAATAGATTTCATATCGCAATATATATCGCAGAAAAATAAAATATCGGAATGTTATTTTTTCCCAATATTGTGCAGCCCTAGTCCCTATCATTCACTTTCAGTTTTTGTGCTCTATTCCTCTTCTCGGATGATGTCTTGCCATGTTTTGTGTATACAGTCAATCATGAAGACTGTTGTTCTTTTTGGATGTTTGACAAGTCTTACTTGTTTTTACACACTGCTTATACTAAACATTGCTTAACACAACTTAAGACTACACCGATTTAGAAACTACAGAATATAGATAATGATAAGATAAATAAACTGTAACTGCGACTGCTGAATTTGGTAAATTTAATGCAGGACATTCAAACCGTTCCCTTACATGTCGGTCAGATGGTTTCTTTCTGTCTCTTGGAGAGAACAAGCAGTAAACTTGCAGACTGTCAAAAGTTTTTATAAGCCAGTTTTGTAACACTGCTAACCGATACCGCATGGCTTTGGCTGTAGATGCGAGTCACATATTTGTGAGAGATTTTACCTTGGTCCATGGATGTGCTTTGATCTGTGGGAATTTGAACTCTGTGTAGTTCGGGTTCATTTCACGGATCTGTTCTCTTGTGGGTGTTCCAAGTATCTGAGCAGACACACAGAAACAATTGTGAGGAATGATGGGTTAAGGTAAAAAAATAAAAAATTATTTAAGAAACTTTATGATTGATTTAAAAAAAAAAAAAACACTAGCATGGATTTTTGGGGTTTTTAAAAGAAGTCTGTTCTGCTCACCAATGCTGCATTTATTTATTCCTTTAACGAAAAGCTGAATTTTCAAGCTGAAAATCATTCTAATATGCTGTTTTGTTGCTCAAGAAACATCTTATTATCAAGGTTGAAAACATTTGTGCTGCTTCATATTTTTGAAGAACCTTTGATACAATTATTTTAGGATTCATTAGTAAGTAGAAAGAACAGCATTCATATTCACTTTTTAAAAATCTTGCTGACCCCATACTTTTGAACAGTAGCCTAAATAAACTCAGTTTGATGCTGATTAAGTACAACTAAGCCTTGGAGGACATCAAATCTTCTTGCCTAACAGTGTGGAACTGAATCTAAAAGTACATCTCAAAAGTAAAGGGTCAGTTTTACCTTTATGATCTCCACTAGCTGGTCCACACCACTGTCTCCAGGGAAGATGGGCTGCCCCAGGAGCAGTTCGGCCAGCACACATCCGGCCGACCAGACGTCAATGTTAGAGGTGTAGTCGGTCGCACCAAAGATGAGCTCAGGGGCGCGATAGTATCGTGAGCAGATATAAGAGACGTTGGGCTCACCCCTCACCAGCTGCTTTGCACTGAGAGAGACAGATTTGAATTACAAGAAAAACTTTAATCAGACAGTCAGTATGAAAAAAATAACAGATTTATACTTCCTCAATAAAACAAGTACTTAATATAGCTCAACACCATAAAAATCTCCCTCCATCCCAGTAAAAAAGAGAGTATTTCACCACTATTGTTCAAAAGTTTCTGTATTTAATATTTTAGATTTTTTTTTAATTAATAAAGCGAAGTAAAATTGAATGGACTAAAACATTTCTGAATCAAAGAACTGCAGGGAAAACAGCGTACAAATTCAAAACAGCAGTTTCACTTTCAAACAGAGTAATTTGCATCTCTCCACTCAGCCAAATAACTATTTTCAAGCCTTTGAGTTGCAAAATTATTCACTTTTTACAGACACAAAAAGCAGTGTTCATGATCCCTCAAAAGAAAGCCTGAATGCCATCAAGAACCTTACATAATCACAAATTAAATACTTTAAATTGCAATAAATTAAACAAATGTGGTCTGGATTACAGCAGTAGCCAATCATCCAACGGTTCAAGTGGTTCTCATAAAAACAGCTCTGAAAAAAGACGGAGAAGCTTTTTTGAGTTTGGCCTGGAGGACAAAGGATCACATCAAAGAGACAATCAGATCGGCATCAACATCTGGATGCATATTACTTTTGTCAATGAGCCGTGGACAAGAACAATGCCATTTGCTAACATATTTAACATTTGCACTATCAAAAAACAAACATGATTTATAAAGGCCGAAGGCAGGGTCAGATAATGCATCCCCAATTCACATCAAATCTAGACACCAACTAAGGCACACACTTACAAAGTATAATGACTATTATAGTGTTACACCCATTAAAACTGAACAAACTCTCTCTCTCTCAAACAACACTGACCTGCCAAAGTCACAGAGCTTGAGAACAGCTGTTTCTGGGTCCACCAGAAGGTTCTGTGGTTTGATGTCTCTGTGACACACGCCCTGGGAATGGATGTAGGCCAAACTGCGGAAAAGCTGATACATATACACCTAAGAGAAAACAAGAACAACAAGCATAAATCTCTTTATATTAAAGAAAAAGGCAAAATCTTAATCAGTCTCTATTGTTATATTATTCATTAATATGTACATTAAACGTATTACTATTCACTAATTCAGTAATAATCACATTAACCCATTCTGCCAAATTTAAATTCAAATTTACATTTTTAAAAAATACCAAAACAAATTCTAACGATGTGACTAATTAGCGGGAAATAATGTATGGTGGGTTGTGGGACTTTGTTTTATCCATGATGACTTGACTGGATTGTGAAACATAGGCTGTAATATTTTTTATCTAATATTTATTTCCTGTCCATATGGCTTTGGTTAGGTCAGCAAAAAGAAAAGTTTGCTCAGAGGTGTGAAAAGTTATTAAAGCAATAAGCCTTAAGAGGCAGTGTGTCAGTGATTTTTCTACAGTGGCATAATAAAAGACACAAAAGAAATATAATAAAACAGCAGACAATAAAATTTATTTAAAAATTAAAATATTTTTTTTTTTAAATTTACATTTATTTATCATGATCGAATTAATTCTTCTGCCAACTAATACATTTCTAACTGAAGTAATTTTAGCCTAACTGGAAGCTGCTTGTGTTTGCATATCTATCCACTAGGGCTGCAACTAACGATTATTTTGATAATCGATTAATCTGTCGATTATTTTTTCGATTAATCGGTTTATGTACTTATATTTTAGTTTTTCCCATCCCCCCCCCCCCCCCCCCAAGTAAATTATTAATAAATGGTCTTTATCATTCAGCATTTTAAGAGATTTTAACCATTTTGCACTGTCATATCCTCATCAAAAATATACCTGGAGGTGTTTTATTATGTGTTAGTAATCCTTTGTCGAACTCTTCTGCAATCAGAACACTGACCCATACTCTAGCAATTTTCACAAGGAGATTTCAAATAATGTTTTCACCATGGTAGTCCTTAGAGCTCCTAAAGTAGTTTAACATCCCGAAACAAAGCTTAGGCCTAAAAAAAAAAATTGTTTGGTTCCGGTTTCCGACCGACCCTGTCAATTTATGTGTGACCCAAATTTATTTTATGAGACTGGGGAAGAACGGTCTTTCACACATCGTTAATTAAATTACAGTTTCCTTTAAATGCTGTTTTACACTTAAGTAATCCGTTAAAAACCATTAAGTATTGCATCAAAACCCTTTAACTGCCAATTCCTAAAGTGAGCTATAACTTAAGGTTTGGAAATCGTAACATTAAGAGAAACCCGGGGCGGAACAGAGAGGGCACTGACAATATGCTGACAGACAAGACATTAACATTACCAGCTTACTTTTAATATGAAACAAAGTCTCATTTGGTTATTTCACCTTTCAAATGTGGTCATTTTTTAAAGAAATGTAAACAATAAATACCGTTTTGTGGCTCTTGAATGTGTCGAACAGATCGCTGTAAGTTAGATCATCAGTTAAAACTAACTGATCGTCTCTTGCTTCTAGTTAATTTATAGCATCAAAATCAAATAAACCACATAAATGAACATAACAAAGAATGTTGTTTTACTACAAAAAGATGTCTGTACACTCCGTTTTTCAAGTTCAAATCCTCCATGTTAATCTACTATGAGATCGCCTGTCAAACTCCCGCGAAGGCTTTTTGTGTGTGTGTGTGCGTTTTGCGTGTCTATGGCAACAACAGACTTTAAACGGGAATACAGAATCACTGTCGTAAAAGTACCGGTACACACATTTAAAATCTGCGCGCGTGTGTGTGTGTGTGTGTGTAAAACTGCCACTGGAGAAAAAAAAAAAACAAATTAAAAAAAAAAAAAATCCCTACCGACCAATGACCTCAACTGACAACCAACCGGAACCAAACTTTTTTTTTTTTTTAGGCCTTAAGGAATCTTTCAGAACATATTTTCACGACGAATAAGGATAAAACAGAAGAAAATTGCAGTGCATTGTATTTTATTATTTACTGGGAAAAAGCTTTATAGCTTTTGCTGTGAAATTGTAAAAAATCATTCGAAAAAAGTGCCAATGGCATGAAACCTGAATGGAACTCACAATTTAAAGTAAAATCCATCAGAAGGTTGTCCAGAAAAAAAATTTGACACACACAAAAAACCTGCTGTGTGAAAAAGAGCAGTGAATAAAAAAAGTGCATTTCAAATATCTTTAAACATTTACCTCTCTCATTCAGTCATAATTAGGCTGCACGACTGAATTATGAACTGGTAAACGACAAACTGATCACAGAACATGTTTGTAAAGCTTTAAATGTTAACTGTTAAAAAGCAATGTTATCAGCTTTTACGACTAAACATTTGCAAACAACGTTGTACTGGAGAATCTGCACAAATGAAAGTCTTAGGGGCCGTTCACATATCGCGCCTAAAAACGCGTGGAAAACGCTAGGCGCACAGCTTTCTCCTCCTTTCCAAAGCGCTCGGGCAGAAGCTCCCCCGAGGCATCTGCCTTTGCTAAGCAACCATGACGTGCTCTCTCCTTGAAGACGCGGAAATTTCAGCAAAGGATAAATGGATTTGAAGCTCAAAAAATCACTTGCAGTAGCTCTGCTACTAAATTTATTTCAAAATGGAAATCCATATACAACTATGATCAGCTGTTCCTTTCATCTTGACTGAGCTTTTAACGTTGTTACGGGAAAGGATGAAGCGGATTGGTTAGTTCTTGTCACATGACCCGCGGTGCGCTTGCGGCATTCTGAAAAGTTGAAATGTTTTTAACTTGATGCGGTGCGGTGTTGGAAATAACGAACTTGAGCGCGCAAAAGACGCGATATGTGAACGTCCCCTTAAACAGTGCAGTAGTGCAGAGTTTACAGGTTACTCTTCTTTTTTAAAGGCTCAAGGTAAAGTACTCCCACATCACGCTGAATGCTGCAGAGACGCTGTTCGGGAAGCACGTGACATAAAACGAGGCCAGCTATTGGCTATTCGCTACTTCTCCTGCTGTACTGGCTGAGTAAAACCTCCGGTGGCTCATTACTGCCACACTTTGGTCACCGCAGATTTGAAATATACACGAAATGATGGCAAATAAAAGTTATTTAGCAACGAATCGATGATTAAATTAGTTGACAACTATTTTAATAATCAATTTTTATCGATTAAATCGATTCGTTGTTTCAGCTCTACTATCCACATACTGTAAATATAGTTCACCAACAGCATTGTGGATTATAAGACTAAAACATTTTATAGAGAATAAAACTGGTAAGTTTTGATTTGTGTTGCCTTGTCGAAATGTCAAGAATTTAAGTATGTTTGTTCAGTCAACTTTACCTTCACAAAAAAGATAGGAATAATGGTTTTAGCTTTGCTGAATTGTCGTGCCACCCTGTAGACCGTCTCAGGCACATAGTCCAGAACCAGATTGAGGTAAACCTCGTCCTTCTGTGGAAAAAAGACACATGAGCCTCTGTATCTTATGACAAACAAAAACCTCCCCAAAATACACAACGTGTCCAGAACTATGAAGGAAAATCCTTGTATCCCTATTTCAACATTTAACCAAAATACTTCCCAGAAGTGTGGAAGTAGTTATGGCAGGACAAACTCATTATTAATGACCATACATTCAACAAGAACATACTTCTGTCCATAGAACAGTCTATCAGAATGGAAAGAGTCACAGTTATTGTTTTAACTACAACAATCTGAACCTAATTCAGCAGATATTCTCATGACATTAGGGATTTAACAATTATCGCCGGTTGACAATCGATTCAAATATGTGACGGTTCAAATCGGTTGAGATGCTAAACAAATCGTGATTTAACTAGGGATAGGAGTTTATATGAATATATATCTGAGGGGAACTTACGCTCTTTAGAAAAGTTTAGATGGTATTTTTTCTTTGCATCTTCCCTCAGTATAATGCATATTAAAGTGCATAAGTGCAGCACTGCTTTGTTTACAGCGGAAACCAAGGAAACGCTTAAAGCTCCACCTGCTGGCAGAGAGTGAATCTGCATCTCATTTAGCTCGTTTGCCGTTTCTGTTTCATGCAGATATTTATGTATAGTTTCACAAAACTGAAGTCAAACCAATCTGTTTTTGCTTCAGATTTTGAAATGAAAATCGAATTTCGATTAAAATCTGCTCATGTCGCATGTATGCAGCATCTTTGTTTGGATCATGTTTAAAATGCAGTGATTGTCTCTCATTTTAAATGGAAAGAGCACAGACAAAACTTTTGTTTATATAAAGAGATTTATTTTGTGTTATTTATGATTTGGGGCTTGTTTTAAAATTTCTATTTAGTTTTGTTATTTACATCTAAATTATATTTAAATTTTGTTATTTAGCAGACGCTTTTATCCAAAGCGACTTACAAATGAGGACAACAGAAGCAATCAAAACCGACAAAAGAGCAATAATATGCAAGTGCTATATTAATATATTTCTATAGTGTTAGATCTCAATTTCACAAAGAAATGTGCAGCATTTTGTCCAAGCAGTAATAAAAGAACACATTTAATTTATAATCAGTCTTAAATCTAATTTTGTAAAAAAAAAAAATAATAATTAAAATGAATTGAATCGAACCATGAAATCAAAAATAAAGTTAAATGAATCGTTACATCACTACATGACATACATGACTGTTCAAAAGTTTAGGGGTCAAAAGTTGTTTCTGAAAGAAGTATCTTGTGCTTAATAAGGCTAGCCTAGAAATCTAGACGCACCCTAGCGGCAGCAAAATGTATTTCGCAGCCTAGAGTACAGGAAGATGTGTTTGGAGTTTTGCAGACTGGATACTTAATATAAAAAAAATAATATAATAAAAAATTTAATATACCAATTAGCTCCGCTGGTGGGAAAACGCATGGGACTCTGCCACAACCCGCTTCGTTGCTCTGATTGGTTGTAGCGCTATCCTATTGCGTGCAGAGGGATTTTGAGAGACAGCCGTTTATCCCGCCCCTCGGAGTAAGCCTCGTCTATGGAGAGTTTCCAGACTAAACATCTTGATGTAAGTCTGGCTGGCCAGGCTATAATAAGGCTGCAATTATAAAAAAAAACAATACTGTAAAAAAAATTATAATAATTTTAATTATTACTATTTAAAATAACCTTTTTCTATTTATACATTATAAAAATACAATGGGAACCAGGATTCTTTTCAAGATTCTTTGATGAATAGACAGTCCAAAAACACAGCATTTATTTGAAATAGAAATCTTTTGGAAAATAATTAATGCCTTTACTGTCACTTTTGATCATTTCAAAGTAGTGCTGGGTGGTAAACCGGTGTTATGTTATAATGCCGGTTTCACACATACTCCGTCTGCAGTGCGTATTGCCTATTTTTTTTTATGCACCCATGTTAATGGATTCCAGCGTTCATACAGCACGAGGTTGTGGTCCGTCAGTGTGTTCAAGGAGCGGTGTGTCTGCAGCAGTGCAGCGATTGGTAACGTACCGAGTCTATTTTTGCTGTGCTGCTGCGCTGAATTAAAGTGAAAGCGCATTGTTCGCCGGAAAAATGATCATGGATTGACATGGAAATGCAGTCATTTCACAATAAATGTATACTAATTAAAGCGGTTTCACAAGCAACACATGGGTTTTGGCTAGGTTTAAAACAAGAAAAAGTGCACTTTTAGATAAACAAGGAAAACAATATATATATTCACTTTTATGGAGGCAGAAAAACAAAGTTCATTAAGACCCGTGGGATTGCTTGTGATAAAGATTTAAATGCAAAATGCACGAGACCGTTTCTGTCTGTGGTGTTTTAATTTTAAATATTTTAACAAGAAAAGTAGGCTAATTATTGTGTTTAAATGTTTTGCCGCTTGCTTGAGCAGCTTATTATACAAACCTAGAAGTAAAATGCATGAATAATGCGTTGTTTATATTTATTGAGTTTAAGCTAATGTCTATAACTATGAAAGACTGTTCCTGTTCTGTGCAGTGTTTCCCACAGAATTAGATTCTATTTGCGGTGGTGTGGTGTTTGGGGACCGGGGAAGGGGGGGGGGATTAAGTTAAATATATATATATATATATATATATATTATATATTTTTAGTGACAAGTACACATTTCCATTGCCAACACTTAGTGTCAGATACCTTAAAGGGATAGTTCACCCAAAAATGAAAATTCTATCATCGTTTACTCACCCTCAAGTTGTTCCAAACCTGTATGAGTTTCTTTGTTCTGCTGAACACAAAGGAAGATATTTGGAAGAATGACAGAATCAAACAGATCTCAGTCCCCATTGACTACCATAGTAGGAAAAAATATATACTATGGTAGTCAATGAGGACTGAGATCTGTTTGGTTACAAACATTCTTCCAAATATCTTCCTTTGTGTTCAGCAGAACAAAGAAACTCATACAGGTTTGGAACAATTTGAGGGTGAATAAACGATGATAGAATTTTCATTTTTGGGTGAACTATCCATTTAAAGACATTGCTATTGCTACATTGCTATGCCATTGCTACACTTTCTATGCTATGACTGCTCCACAGACTTCTTGTTGCAAATTTTGCTCACACACACACACACACACACAAACCTGGACCTGGAGATGGACACACACACACACTCAAACTCACAAACATACTGACACACTCAAACACAGGCTCACACACTCAAACATTCAAAAAGACTCACACACACACTCACACACACAGACTCAGACACACACAGGGTCACACACACACCAAACTGGACCTGGAGGTGGACACACACAGACTCTGACACACACACACACACACACACACAAACCTGGAGATTGAGGTGGACAAAAACCAACACACACCAACCTGAACCTGGAGATAATAATAATATAATGTCTAGTCTGGTGGCTGTGATATATATAAACCTACCAACGTCCGTTGCCATGATTTTTGGAATGACTGATCGCGAGAGGAAAAAAATGACGTTTTAGTCGCATAACATCGGTTAATGGAAACGCCGTCATTTCGCAATAGTTGTTTATCAATATTTAGGGAAAAAAACAAGTTTTGCACGAATCTGTAATGGAAACGCGACAACGCTTAACATAGACTAACTTCTCAGAGTTATGTTGAGCAACAGTGTTCATTACTAACCATTCAACTCCGGATTGATTCTGGAATCTTCGCTGGGGGAATAAGCATTAAGCACCAGCAACAATCCGTCCTCTAACTAACGCATGCTCATGTTTTGATTCAGATCGTGTTCGAAGAGGAGGGGCTAGTCATGCGTGCCTACATTGTCAGTTTGTGAGAGGGAGGGAGCAAGCAGCGCGCAGCTCTACAATAACATACAATTGTACCCATATTAAATAGTTAATTAATGAATGTATGGGAAACCCTGCTTTGATAAAAGACTCTCAATGCTGAAAAAAAAATAATAATCAAAACAATGAACAAATGTTGTGTTTGTGGACTAAACAGACGCGGATCAGTAGCGGACTGCAAATGAATCCTGTGTGAAAGCAAAACAATAATAATTGACCCCAAACCTTTGAACAGTAATGTATATGTTGATTTCACTTTAAAGTCACAATATAGATCAACAGATGCAACAAATGTCACAGTTTCTTTACCTTCTCTCCACTGCAATAGAAGAAATAGCGCAGCCTCACTATATTGCAGTGGTCCAATTTTCTCATGACCTGAAGTTCTCGATTCTTCATGAACAGAGAAGAAAGACTGTTAAGCACCTCTCAAGAATAAGAGAAGTCACAATATTTACAAGCAAGTAGTCACGACAGTACAATTCCCCTACAGCAGCCTGCATTCAAGGGCACAGTGTTTGCTTTGGTAGTGGACAGCACATGTGGGTCATGGAAATGGAAATAGATGGTGGTGTTGGTCGTATAACACTCTGGTGAGATATTCAAATCAGAATACTGGAGAGTGAAAAGGTCTCTTAACTCAAGACTGCTACCAATTAGTATAAAGCATCAGTTGAACTGGACACTTACAATTTAAGTAATACATTGTGTTTTTAAGTAATCTTTACATAGACAACTAGTGGATCACAATAAGTGTTAAAGGGTTAGTTCATCCAAAAATGAAAATGATGTCATTAATGACTCACCCTCATGCCGTTCCAATCAAAATGTTTTTTCGATGCTTCAACAAATTCCAACTGACCCTCTGATGTCACATGGACTACTTTGATGTTTTTATTACCTTTCTGGACAGAGTTTGTGAGCTAGTCGATATTTAGTTTAATTCAGTTTCAGTTGCAATTAGATTAATTTGTGTGATACAAAATCAAAATGTAAAGAAGTACTAACTTAGAAGTTTGTAAAAAAAAAAATTCACTACCTCACTTTGAGTTTTCCTAACTTAAGGTTTACACTGTTTTAATAATTTTTTTTGGTAGACTAGACGTTTTGCAGGAAAATACATATTGAATTTGGTACAAAGTAACCTAATTAGGTAATTAGGATTCACTACACAGGAATAACTCTTTAAAAAAAAATTTAATTAAGGAATAACTGACGATGAGTCGTTGAATTATTAGAAAAATAATGCACACTACTACGGTTACCACACCTCAAGACATCGATCTGATGATATATTTAAAAGGATTTGTCTGGTTTTCGTACTTAAAGGTAGGATTATTTCTTCCGCATCTCATCCAACGCCTCTTTTGCTGGTTCTAAAAAGTAATTTTAAAGCTGGTTATGGATGATAGCATTCTAATGCATTTATTAATGAAGTTATTAGAAAGACAGCAAGAGTGACAGAGACACAGAGAAAGAGAAAGAGCTTGTGTAAATCAGGCTTCCTCTGTGCGTCCCTCAACAGTCTTCCGCAGCAGCGTTTCTAAACAGCGCGGTTATTACCTCGCTAGTGAGAAATGTCATGTGTATTTACTTTCGTCTGACATAGTCATAGTCTGTCATGTTGTTGTTTTGGTTAGTCTTGTAACTTCAGTTATTACGGTTTTACTATGTGAAGTGATATGGAACTGTAATGCGGTCAAGAGAGCGGTCTGAAACTACGAACTACGCCGTGCATTTCCCAGCAAACCTCAGAACGTTCATCAGCCAATCAGATTCAAGCATTCAACGGCCCTATAGTATAACGAGTATTTATTTGCTTGCGTGTGTTTAGGACTGTGTCATACCTTAAATCGCTTATCCTGAAGTACCTTCTTGATGGCCACCCACTCCTGACTGTCAATGAGACGTGCCTGATACACCACGCCAAAGGAGCCATTTCCGATCACCTTGATATCGGTGTAGGACACCTCCTGTGGACGGTCCGGGCCCTGGCCTGGGGTGGCAACCACTGTGGTCACCTTCCCACTGTCTCCTACAACACATTTGAGAGATTAGATCTGATTAGATCCCTGGGTGTAAACGAACAAATATGCGTCAGGAAATTTCTGAGGGTGACAATGTTCTCTCAGCATCTATATTCATTCAGAGAGTGGTGCTGTTCTCTAAAATAAACAGATTCCTACCTGGTACTTGGCATTTACTAGGTGTATTGGTTCAAAACATAATGTTAAGAAAATATACGCATATATTTTGACTAAAAAGGTTATTTATTTGTAAGCATCACGGTGACCACAAAGTTTCTAGTGGTATAAAAGCTGTAGACTGATATGCATATTGAACATAAACTTAAAAAAGAAAAGTCTCATGCAAGTGTTCTTAACAGTGTATTATTGAATCTAAAAGGAAACAAGGCATGTATATCACTAAATATGCACCTGACCTGTCCTTCACACAGGACATTATGACAGTGGGTGTGTCAGGAAAGGTAGTTACCACCTATTCAACATGCCCTGCAACCTAATAAGTTGCCTAGTAAAGCATTTAAACAATCACTTTATAAAACAGACACTTGAAGAAACATTGCTGTCAACCAGTTATACTTAGAAGTTTATGACACAGTTTCAAATCCTAGTGTGCTGCCTACTTAGGCAACATTATACACGTTTACACTTAACAACTAACTAGGGTACTATTATGTTTTTAGACATCTTACTATGGTAATATCATGTTATTTTTAGTTTGGGATAACTGTAATACTATTTCATTTGTCAGCACCATGGTATTATTTTAAATATCTGTAAATACCAATTCACATGAATACAGAAATCAGTACCGTACCATGTTATATAAAAGTACCATAGTATTAGCATCACTGTACTATGGTAACGCCGTAGGATTTTCTGTTAATGTCCCAAAACGCCGTCTGCGCAGCACTACTGGTTTTGAAGCACAGTCCGTTTTTCTGGGTTTATAATTTAACTCAGAATTGTGAACATTTTCCTAGGTTACCTTAGGCTAGTTTCGTTAAGATGACATAACTGTCAACATCAAGAAAACATGGGTGCGTTGTTTAATTACATACACGATATGTGCATTAAACACTCATAACGGATATAACTTGGCTTAACGTTATATACTCACTAGAAAGTTTTAAATTTGAGCAAGCAGATGAACTGTCCGCCGAGGCCTGTGAGACCCCGGGCTTTCCTGCGTTGCTCCCCACGACAGCGGCGGATCCGTCGGATGCCGCAGCGGCTCCGGACGCCCCCTGAGGCTCAGCGAACGAGGTCGTCCTGGGCCGCCCGCTGCCGCTCATATCTGACCGAAAGTGAGGCTGTGTGGCGAGGATCAGCGGTTCCCTCGTCGACGTGGCCAGGTGTGGGGTGAAACATTGGGTTAAAAACGAAAGGATGACAAACCTTTCTGTCGCGACCCTCAGCGTTCACCCACTCACTCACGCGCTGAGAACGCGCGCAGCCTCCTGGGAAATGCAGTTCGGGCGCGCTTTATTGATCCGGATTCAGACCTACAGGACCAGGTGTCACACCTGACGAGAGGGCACTGTCTGCCTTTAACTTTATCATGCACGATTAGTTATTTTTGTATGATGATGAGGACGATGATAATAATGTTGTAGTAGTTGTAAAGAAATAACTAAAAATAAATAATTAAAAATGAATTGACTTAAAATGCATTTTAATATAGATAGATAGATAGATAGATAGATAGATAGATAGATAGATAGATAGATAGATAGATAGATAGATAGATAGATAGATAGATAGATAGATAGATAGATAGATAATATTAAGGAAAAGAGCTATTCATTATTACATATAACATAATTAATAAAGCTTGAACTCTGACAAATGTAATAAATAAATATTAAAATAGATAATATAATAATAAAATGCTTTTTCAACATGCCTTTAATTTTAATAAACATAATAATGAAGAAATAACTCGATATTGAAAAGTAAATCTAATTTGAATTAAAAAATAAGCTGTTACTTTTCAGATCAACACTGTTATATCAATATGCTTTATCCTGTGTGTGTGTGTGTGTGTGTGTGTGTGTCTATTCATCTATCTAAGCATATTGAGAACCTTATAAAACTTAAAGAATAATAAAGATAAAAATAAATATTAAAATAGATTATAATAATAACCCTGTATATTAATATAATAAGCAAATAAAAGTATAAAAATGAAGTATAGATATTATTTTACTCATTTAAGTTTTAATTTACAAACAAGATCAGATTCTGAATTCAACGTGTATCTAATAAAGACACCCCATCATAGTGACAACATAAGCTTCTAAAATTTCTTAAACACATCTATACATAACACATCGCTCAGCGAAAAAAAGAACTACACAAAATCCCAAGCGTTGTGTTAGATCTTTAATTTTTTTCAATAATCTCTTGTTTAGAAATATTGCACATGGTCAACATACCTGCTGATGAGTTTGCACTCACCTTCCTCATTCTAAAACTCCTTCTCCAAAGTAAAGACAGTTTATTGGATACACAATCATAAGTTGTACACGCATACATGTGCAGGTATGTGTGTGTGTGTGCAAGCATTTGTCTGTTGCCGGGGGAAGCAAAGAAAGGGCAGATAAATGAAGTTAAGAATTGAGTTGAATGGTTATATATGCCAATTTCTCCTCACGCACATCAGTAGCCACCAGTTTTCAGGCATATGCTAACAGTCTTTTAATGCAGTGCCACTGCATTTTCGGGAAGGAAAATATGAATAGCCTTTGCTCGGGAGTATGTTTGATTTGTCAGGGTGCATGTAATGTATACGCACATACGCTCGCACACACACAGACATCTATATATCATAGACATATAGAAATATATAGGTATATTTATACAATTATATTGTCACACATTCAAGTGAAGACTGAGTAGCATTTTTATACTCTACACTCCTTCTCTTTCAGCAAAACCAGACGCAAGAAAGTGCTAGGTTACTTTTTTTTTTTTTAGTTTGTTCAGTTTGGAATTCTCTCTTGATACTCATTGATTTTTTTCTCCCTACTCTCCTTTCAATATATATTTTTATTACAGCTTGTACAGTGAAAATCTATGGCACTAACAGGTCACTCGTCTACTTCAAAAAAAAATTCCCACCCACGTTCTATTGCACCAATGAAAGAAGAGTCAGAGTAATAAAGAGGAGATCCTGAGAAATGCCGCCCCAGCGCTGGTCTCGAGTCAGCTTTCCCTTGCGTAATCCTGAATCGAAATAGTCGTCGCAGACTACAACGCTTACTCTGACTCCAAACCAGCGCTTAAAGTGGCGCTTTCCATCAACACTTCGGTTAATAGTCTATTAAGGAGATGAAAAATATAAGGGCTTTCCTTGCAGGATGTGCAAAGGGAGAATCGAACGCAATGGAACAAAGTTGTTAGTTAGTTTTTAAATATCTAAAAACAAATACTTTCCTGATTTAAATCATGGTCTTGGACCACATATTGTGCAAACACCTGATTGAAATGTAAAAAAGCAAGAAAGAAGCGAGGAAAAGAACACACCCTCTTGCCCCCCTCCCCAGCCATCACGGTTATATATATATACAGTGTACGGGGAAAAGCCTAAGTCGGCGGCCAGAGAAGAGGAGCTAAGAGGCAAAAAAGAGGCTTTTTTCTTTTTTGACATAATCGCTCCAACACTTAGATAGCTGGATTAGTCCATGCTGAAAATATTACTAGAGTAAGAAGAAGAAGAAGAGAGGCGCAAGCTAATACAAAAAAAGATATCAGTCAGTTCCACCATTACGACACAACAACAAAACGACAAAGCATGACGACACGTTGATTCGAAGAGGGGTAGTGTCTCTATTCGTTTGCGTTTTCTTTTCGACGTTTGGACAATGTTTTCCTCTCTCACTTTTGAATGCGCTGTGTTGTTGTTGTTGTTGTTGTTTATGCGATTGTGGCGGTCGCCGTAGCCTCTGTTTTCTGCTCTGCTGGTCTACGTGATTACAAGTTTTAAGTTTGTTGCTTCTGGGACCAAAAAAAAAAAAAACCTGTGAATTTACAGCCCGCGCTGAAGAACAGTAACAGCCAATGCATGTACCCCGTCACGGGGGCGTAACATTCGCATGAAGACCCTTCTCCTCCCCCGGCTATTGCTTTCCTCTCGGCCTATACAAATGAAAGTGCAAGCGCATTTGTACACCCTCCCTCCCCCTCCCACCCCATCCCCATTTTGGATCGAAAGTTAACGGTAGCTAAAACAGTCTAATTTCTCTTCTAAAACATTCAGTCCTTTCGATAAAAATCTGTGCTAGCCCCACGTAGGGGGCTTTACAGAGTGTGTGCAGACAGGCTGGTTTGGTGCTGCCTGTGGTGCAGCATTGAAGGGCTCAAAAATTCTGACAGAAGGTGAAGCCACGCCCTAATGCAGAGGTGGACCAATGACGGCCTAACACGAGTGGTATATGCAAATGAGTGCGACCTCATGCGCTGCATGTTCTAGTTTCTTGTGCAAGTCGTTAACGTGGAAAAGTGATATTATTATGTAATTGCATAAAGTGTGTGTGTTTGTATGTGTGTGTGTGTGTGTGTGTGTGTAACAACAGAACTTCAACGAAGTGAACGCAATGGCAACGAAATCAGTTCGATTAGAAACTAAGCAAAATCCACAAGTGCTGTACTGTATATCGCCAGCAGGAATGGGTTTACACATTTCTATAATCCATCCCTACATTCGTCTTTCATCCTTCTGTTCTGCTCGTCGTTCTTCATCTCGACTCCTGCGGATCGTCCACGTCTTTCTTTGGCTCTTCCGTGGCCCTGCCCCGCTCATTTGCTTCGGAATTGTCCCTGGCTATTGGATTGGATGGTCCGGGAGTAGAGGCGGAGTCAGAGTTTCCGCTAGCCACACCTCCCATGGTTTCAGAACTGCCCGCGGTCTGCATGATCTTCTGCCTTACCTCGCGGATCTTCAGCTGCAGGCACACCTTGCTAGGAAATGTTTCCGAGTGGCTAACTTGGAAGGCAGCTGTGGCTTGTGCTGTAACAAAAAAAGATATGCATGCTACGTTCTGCCTTCACAACAATGGCTGATGCTTATTATTTATTCAGAAATCATTATTGCAATGCAAATTTGGTGCACAATTATTTCTTGTTATTATCAATGTTGGAAGCAATTGTACTGCTTCACATCTTTATGGAAACTATACTATTTTTCAGAATTCTTTGACGAATAGAAAGTTCAAAGGAACAGCATTTATTTGAAGTAGACTTTTTAAATCAATTCAAGTCAAAAGTCTGGCTGTGCGATGCTGGGAGATGGCCAACTTGATGTTACCTGAGGGGAAGAAGCCGTGCTCCTGGAAGAGCTGCATGACGAGAGCACGCCGCTGGTCCAACATCCTACGCAGAGAGGAAGGCTGCACGCGGTCCAACTCCTCTAAAATATGCTCGGTCTCTCCAACTGATAAACACAGAAGGCGAGAAACACACATAAATAAATACCTTAATGCATGGGTTCACGAGACTGAGTTTAGACATAAAAATGAGCTCACCAGCCCTGTCGAAGGTAAAGATGTCCCCTTCACACTTGGCAGCACTCTTGGGCGTGTTGGGTTCTGAGCTGCAGCTGGACAGGCGACGACTCTTCCTCCGTGGTGAACTGGGATCATCGGCAGAGTCTAGATCTATTGAACGGGAAGAAAAGAAAATGAAAGGAGGGATCAAAATCACACAAAAAGCTAAAGTTAGGAAAAAAGGAATATAGATGCATTACCCTCCTTCTCTAGCTCACTTCCTCATCTAGTTGTCTAATAAACCAGGCTTGTATATTAAAAAATATTGTTGGCTTTTTGAAAAATTGCTCTTTTGTAAGTCGCTTTGGATAAAAGCATCTGCTAAATGCATGAATGTAAATATAGATTTTATGGAGTAAATTGTGGTGTATGAAACTACTATTTCTCATCATATTTCTCCTCTTCTCTGACCTGTAGAGTTCCTCCTCTTCTTGCGGTAGCTGCCCAGGATGGCTCTAGGGGAAGTCGCTAGACTCTGTAGATTGGGAGAGGGCAGCACATCTTCAGGCTTGAACTCCGGCAGCTCTTTAAGACGTTCTTCAAAAGAGGAGCCAAACAGTGCCCTGTGAAAGAGCAAATATAGTTGTTACAGAATTAAATAATTGACAAATCAGCAGAGAAGTAATGTAAATGATGTGAGCAGAAAGATGCAAGCGGAATTGGAGGAATGTGTCTAACTAATGACTACCAATTTAGTGTAAGGCCTGAAAGATAAACAAGCTCAACAACCAAATGTGTTACAATGCATGGGCATAAATGTGCGCTACAGTCAGTTTTCCCTTCCAGGTCAAATACTGTCATGGCTGAGAAAAAGTTTGAAGAGAATCTTGAATTGAAGTTAGTAAACTGTAGCTAGCTAAAAGAATAATATTACATCTGGTTTGATGTCAAATATATTTAAAGGTCTATTGCCATCCCCTTGAAAACTATGATTTGTTAATTTTACAGTAAAGTAAGGATATTAAGTATATAACCTTGACCACACACTTACAATGCACTGGCCAAGAATATAATACACCTTCATACATGCACATATTATGTTTTTTGGCTACCTGTTGAAACTATAATCTTATAATTATACTTATAATCTTCATGTCATTGGCTTATTACAAAGTTTTTTCAAATAATACACACACACTTATATATACATATATATACACATATTGAAGCGCTATAATTACTAAAACTAAAAATTAAAGCTGTAACAAATGCTAAAAAATGTAAACAAAATTAATAAAACAGAAAATATACAAATAAAAGCTAATTCAGAAGAATAATACGTATCATAATAGTATGTTAATGATACACTAAAACGGCTGTTGACTGATCCGGGGTCATGCCACTCACTTGTCGCCAGCATCAGTTGTGTTTTTCAGTGGAGGTGGGCGGAACTTGGTCTTTTTAGCAGATGGAGGGTCAGTCTGCAAAGGGGGTTGTGGGGGGTCCAAAACAGAAGCTTCCCTGCGTCCTGCCTGAAAGAAAGAAAGAAAAAAGTGATTTATAGTGTCCGAACTTAATTTAGCAAATTTAGTGAATTCAGAAAAGTTGGATTGCATAACTTAGAAAAGCATCTTACCTCTCGACACTGTTCATCTTTGCTGTTGGTCTCAGCTTGAGTCTCTTTCTCCCCTTCCATCGCTCTTGCTCTCTCAACTCTCTCTGTTTGAGACGGGCCCCCTCCTATGTCTCGCTCAGACTCTTGCTCCATTTTGCTCCCTTTCTTTCCATCCTCCTTCCCTACACAATGCTGACCTACAGAACATTTTGAACATGACTTTTGAGGGACTGCAAGCACATTCTGTAATGCAAATCCTTATTTAAAAAATCTCACTGACCCCAAAATTTCCAAGCGATATATCATATTACATAAATAAATACAAAGTTAAAATTTTGCGGTCAGTGACATTTTTTAAATAAGCATATATATATATATACATATATATATATGAGATAGATATACACTTTACCGAGTTCTTGTTACACTAGTTACATGTACTTTCTTTGCATAATATGCAACAAACCCTAAACCGAACCTTATTCCTAACCCTGACCTTATAGTAAGTTTGTGTTGTTAATAATTATTAGTTCTTTAATGTATAATTTCAATGTAACAAGGGCACACCTTAAAATAAAGTGCAACCAAATTTACTATTGTACAGTTTATGATGTTACGTTTACCTTTATGTGCGTGCTGCACCGATTCCTCCAAACCACTAGGGGGCATCTGATGTCCATCCTTTGACACCACCAGGTCTCTCTGTTTCTCAGTCTCCTTTCTAGATTCTGGTCCTCTCTCGTTTTCCATGTGCATGTTTACCTGAGACTGCAGCTGCGGATCTGTCTGTGCGTGTGGTTGCGCAGCAGCAGCTGAAAAGGTCTTTTCTTGAGGCGCTGAGGATGATGCTGGAACTGATGTGGAAGTTGCTGTGTGTGGCACGGCTGTCACTGACACAACTCCTCCGGCTAAGCTGACTCTGGGGTAAATGGCAGTCACAAGTTGATGGGTGGCTGTCGAGGCTTGTGCCTGTTGTGATAATCCGCTCGGGGGTGGACATGGAGCCAGGAGGGGTGGCTGACCTGCGGTAGAAATTTGATGATGTTTGTCATGCAGTGTTAAATATGTGTTGGTGGTTTAAAGAGCTATCAGTAATAACACTCACTTGCAACAATAGGTTGAACCAAGGCCTGACCGGCTGGGGCAATTGCAGTAAAGCCAAGGGTAGCCACCTGTGATTGCAAAAAAGATGGACCCGCAGATGATGGGGCCTGCTGGGTGGAAGAGACTGCAGGTGTTGAACCCAATGGCAAAGGAGCAGCAACTCCAGGACTTGACTGGACATATGTGATCCTGAGCAACGTAAGCACAGCATATAGTTAGGTTTGAGTCACAGTGACTTTTCCAACAAAGACATGTACCTGGATCTTTCTTAACACTCCTGTCAAAGACACAAACTCCTAACCAAGACACAAACTAAATCTGAGGATAAACAACTGGTAGAGTGGTTTGAAAGTGTTTGTTTTTACATCAGTTTTAGTTTAGTTTTAGACACACGCAAGACAAAAACGGCTGTGTTTATGATAATATACTGGTGTAGTTTTCTGTATCGTAGTTTTGACTCGGAACAACCTTTTCTACAGTTAAAATACACAGAACAGTCCGAGAACGGACACAAACCGGGAACCCGCAGCGCGACCGCTGCTCTCTGTGCACGCTCTTGTGCTTCATGTGCGCTGCACACAAACATGCTCTAATAAGTTTTGAGATTCTAAGCTACTTTAGTGATAAATCACAGGACAGCGCTGACAGTTTCTGTGTTCCTCTGTGCGCACGATCTTCATAGCTACTGTTTATATGAGTGTTCGTGCCACAATGCAGCTGCGCGAACATGGTAGCTCGGTATAAGAATACACATCCGATCATCTAATCTCTTGAATATCCAAACCATAAAACAAATACAACTGACAAAGTTTAGTGAAGACTCAAGGCTCACCGCTCGCGCGCCATCACAATGTGTTGAACCGGCGTTCACCTCCGTGTTTTGCTTTTATGCCACTGACTGGACGGGGCAGAGTCATGTAGTATGACATACGCGGTAGTATGCTTTTAAGGGGGAAGTATTAACAGGATTAAAAAACCGAAATAACCAGCATGGGAAAATTACGTTGGTTAGAGGTTATGATTTTCGGTTTTGATTACTTTTCGATTAATTGTCCAGCCCTACTCAGGGGCCATTCGCATAAACTTAGCCTTAGTTTCTTAGACAGTGTCTCAAGATCTAGTCTGACGAACTAGCAGTTAAATAAGCGGTAATCAGTCTTATTTTTTTGGCTTCAACATAGACTAATCTACATTTTAATGTAACAGAATTAAAAACATATAACCAGTCTTAAAGCAATAGAATTTGATGACTTCCTTGTAGGACTAGTCTAAGCCTTTTATGCAACCTGCCCCTGATGTCTGGCTGCAGCTTTAAATAGACAGTGGGCAGTAAAGTACCTTGTAGGTGGTGATGTCAAGAGCACCGTCTGAGGAGGGCTGGGTCCAGGGGCCATGACAGTCACGGTTGGCATAGAGACAGGAAACGAGCTGCCAGTAGGCACTGTTCCTCCAGGATGCACATTTGTTTGGACCACAGGCATTGATGCAATCTGAATGACCTGGAAAGCAAAGAAGGGCATGAATCTGTTGCAAACACAATAAATGCTTCTTGTTCGGGATATGTAGCGGGATAGTAACTCAAGCCAATCTACCTTACTTCCTGGTTGAGTGCCATTTTGAACTGGAAGGGATGCACCCAGCAGGGAAATCGGCTGCGGAGGTGTAGCTCCTGTTCCCACTGTTGCCATGGGAACCAACATCTTGCTCTGCAAGACTGGGGACTGTGCTTGAACTGTGCAAAGCGATGAAAAGGACTGATATAGTAGAGACCGAGAATAAACTTGATAAACACATTTCCCTAACACTGTGTGCATAATCCTGATCCGTGTAAGCTTGGGAAACCTAATTCAATATGTTGAAAAGCATAAATAAAGCTCGCATTCTCTTGGATGAAGACAGATTTATAGGGAACCCACATGGTTTAAAAATAATTTTCCTGATTTGTTTGTGAATGAGTCATTTGTGTAGTGGTTCAACAGAGTCATTGAAAAGAACCAATTCACTCATAACTCAAATATTGGTCTTGTTTTACTCAATATGCAATATCTAGTCCAGTCATTCACAATCAGAGGTTTTGCTCTGATAAACTATTAAAATGAAACTTGAAAATATTAGAGCTTTTTTATTTTAGAAAAGAGAAAATTTATTCATTTCACATTAGATATCAACAATACTTTTAGTACTAATTTAATAATAATAATAACATTTATTCAGCAATTAAATTGATCAAAGTAAAAAAAAAAAATGCATAAATGTTACCAAAAAAAAATTTGTTCTTACTTTCTTGAACTTCAACAAAAAATCCTGAAAAAAGTTTCAGTTTTCATAAAAAGCACAACTTTTTTTTAACAATGCTAAGGAGAAATGTTTTTTGAGCACCAACTCAGCATATTACAATTATTTTAATGTGATTTCATCACAGAAATAATTTACATTGTAAAATATATTCAAATAGAAGACATTTATTTTATGATGTACTATTTCTGAATGTTACTGTTTTAAACAATTTATTATTATATTTCTTTATGAAATAAATGTAGCCTTGGTGACCATAAACTAATTATTTTTTTCAAAAATAAATACAAATAATAATCTTACTGACCCCAACTTCTGAATGGTAGTTTACACTGATTGACAGAAAATAAATTTAAAATTAATGTATATTACTTACTATAAAAAGATGCACAAGTTTTAAAATTTGATAAATTTCCATAATTTATACAGGCCTGAAAAATACATTTAAAACTGGAAATTTGAATTTAACTAAACATGTGTCTGATTTCTTCACCACATTTTAACTTCCCCAAATCTCACCTCCACCTCCTGGGCTGACTCCTCCCACTGCTGGGACTGAAGCATATCTTATTCCTTGCCCTGCACCTGAATGTACACCATTGGCCAGGCTCACGTGGGTGGGTGTGGCACTGGGCAAGGTAAGGATGCTGGAGGCCTGCTGGGAGGAGGGACTGCTGGGATTGGCAGCTGCAGGCAGAGTTGGAAGGATGTACTGAACCTGTGTTACAGGTTTCCCGCCACTAGGGGCAGTAGGGAGGAACTGGTGATGAAGTAGGGGAAAGGGTACTGAACTGCTACTAGGGGCTCCGTTGCATGGAGTAGGTTGGGGTGGGGTGATGAGCTGAATGGTGGATTGGTTTGGGAAGGCTCCTCCCAGGACTAGGCCAGTAACTAAGCTTCCTTGCCCATTAGCTTTCGGGGAAGAGGAGGGAAAGTACCCACCTCCTCCTGCTCCGCCGGCACCAATCAGTAGCTTGGACTTCCCGTCTGGAGGTAGGGTCCCAATAGCAACGCCCCCATCAGCTGGCTTGCTGATGATGGAGATAGGGCTGCTAGTGATGGGACGAACAACATTGGTCACCACGGTGGGGGCCATCCTGACAGCGCCTTGTGAATGGTACATCCTGGCTTCATGTGGCAAACTGGCATTTATACCAGTAACGGAGGCCGAATTAACATGGAACGGAACCTGCCCTCCTCCACCTCCTCCTTTCCCTTCTTTGGGCCCCCCATTATCCAGCTCTGCGCCACCCATTCCTCTCTTCTCCTTCTTCTCCAGGTTCTTTTCATGCTGTTCTTTGTCATCTTTGTTGACAGTTGGAGACAACCCCAAAGAAGAATGGACTGGTTGGAAGTTGTGCTGAAGAGAAGAAGATCATTTGTGACATTACATCACTATTATACAGTACACTGATCATTTCATTCACATTACGATACTGACATGAGGTTTGTGCTGGATTTGATATTGAAGACATGTTGGAAAGCAGAAAATTGCTGCCCCCACAGGAAGGCAACAAGGCACATCTGAATTCAATGATCGTGTCATATCCAGAGTACTGATATACCTTCATCTGATCGATTTGTGAAGGCAGCATAGATATATTCTCCACTGCCTATGATATCCCATAATCCCCATTTTTGTCAAACTTTTCCACTTTTGCCGTAACTTCAAGATAGAAATGAGTATTTATAGTAATAGGCCCAGAAAACAGGTCTCGCTTTCACCAGTTGGGGAACGTGCTTACAGCCGTAATAAATAAATTGAAAATAAATAAGAAATAGCGATATCTATGGACTTTTAAGATTACTTAAGAACTAGCTATAGCTGTTTTTATTGTTTTGACGTTTTATTAAATATTTTGATATAAATTTTGATATAAAAGAATAAAAAATGTTTAGATATCATTCCGCATATCTGATGGACATTGATTATGATAATCGTTGCTATCTACTTTGAAGGCATCTTGAGTAAAACTGCTTGATATTTAACGAACCATATGCAAAACGCTTGAACCGGGAGCGGCGAGACCAGGTTTACACAATACACATAACCCCTATTAATCAAAACAATCACCAAAGCTCTCTCTATTTTGTTGTGGAATCTATTATGTTGCCTCAGAAGTTTGTCCAAAATCAGTTCCAGGAGGTACCTTCATGCTCAATTATTCTTTTTTTATTTTATTTGCATTTCCTAGGAAAAGCTGCATGAAAATATAACAGAGAAAATTTGAGAATACAGGTTTGGAACCGGGTTATCACAGTCAACTAAAACTAAAACCATTAAAAAGTCCTTGCTACTTGGAATTAAATAAACATAAACTGAAATATAATTAATTAGTTTTACTTGATGTAAAAAAAAAAAAAAAAAAAATCTTTACAATAAAATAGAATATGTGTCCCTGAACCAGAAACCAGTCTTAAGTGTAAATTGTGTTTTATAGACCCCTTAATCGCCTACGTCACTGTGACGTCACCGCTCTAGCTGGAGGCAAAACATAAGGCGCTAAAAGTTTGAGGTTTTGACTTTAAAATGTTTTCTTGTTGTGTTTTTGGCTGCCAGAATAGAAGGAACAGCACTTTTGTTTCAAAACTAAAGTTTTACCGGATCCCGGCAGACATTCCTTCACAGAAATCAAGAACACAATTGTGGTTGAATGCAATACGACATACAGACTGGACGGAGATGATCATAAATAATGCTTGTATTTGCAGTGCACACTTCATATCAGGTAAAATAATCTATGCATATGAACTGGTGGGTTGGTTTTATCTAGAAAATCAGCAAGTTTCTGTTTTATAGGTGAAACGTCGCCAACCTTCAGCGCACTAGCTAGTTTAAATGTTAAACAAACATACAGCGATAGATGTGTGTGCCATCCTTTGAATGGTCTCTTTAAAATAATACACATTGCTAATCATAGTTAGCCCAGCGATAGGTTACATTAAAATTCCCCAAACCACCCAAAAGTAATTGATATGGCCGTATGGCATCCACGAGAGTTAATTTACAAAAATAGCTGTCCTGAACCTTCTTTTGCATCCATGTTTAATAAATCCCTCCTAAAACATTCTAGCTTACGCTTGTTTCAACATTGCGTCCGCGCCTCTTTTTGCTTCCAGCTAAGCCCCGCCCACCCAGAGACGTTGCAATGTTTACAAACTTTTAAGGGGTTTATACATCATAAATAAGCTTTCCATTGATGTATGGTTTGTTAGGATCTGACAATATTTGGCCGAGATACATCTATTTGAAAATGGAATCTGAGTGTGCCAAAAAAACTAAATGTGCAAAATTATCTTCTCCAAATTAATTCTTAGCAATTGTTTTTTGGCTATTGCTACAAATATACCCCAGAGACTTAAGACTGGCTTTGTGCTCCAGGGTCACATATATAAAAATAAAAACCAATCCAAAATACTGATAATAGCTTTAAGAGTATTTCAATGTTACTAAACTAACGCATGTTTGGAATGACACGAGTGAGAATAAATAATAACAGAATTAAAATTTTGGGGTGATATTTTCCTTAAAGGCAAACAATTTGGTCAGTGAACCATCTAACAGAAGGAACGCTCAGAGACATCTGCTGCCTTGTGGGTATATCCATTGGCGTGGAAAACCTCACAAGGAAATCCTGGAGAAATAATAGTTTCTTGCCAGATGACCAAACACACAAATGTTGAAATAATCTGGTTTTATAAATAATAACTACATGAGAGCAAATATCATTGCTGTGGTAATGAGGCTTATGTAATCTAAAGCATATTTGGGAACAAAGAGCTCTATTTCATCAATACAATATAACCATTAACTTCCCTCAAGACAACATAGGACAGCTGGATGTGGTTGGCAGGTGAATAACAATGACATTTTTTTAAAACATCAAGACTTGTTAACTGGGAAAGTGTTTTTTGTCACCATTTGAATCAGATTTCCAAAGGAATTTGGAATTTGCATGTAGCACAATGTTTATTCATTAAAATAAATAAATAACTGAACTACACTTGATGTCATACCAACTACCCATGTGATGTATTAAGTGTTACCTTGCTGTCAGCTTCGTCTGCATGCTCGTTTTCGTCATCGCTGTCTGTCACTCTCTCTTTACACTTCAGGTCAATGGAGCCGTCTGCAAACGAGTCTTCTGTGGAGGAATCACACGTTAGCTGTGAGACAAGCGCTTGCAAATAACACACTCATGGGACTGACAGCACTGAGCAGCGAGGAGATTTTGCCTTTGCAAAATGAATTAATGAAGTTTGGATGGTGGTGGTGCATCAGAGAGCACAGAGCTCGTGGGAGACACAGACTCAAGAATCAGTCAAGACTGACTAATAATGAAACAATGAGAATGGAACGCAAAACACTTGTAACATCAAAACCGAATCGCTGTAAAATAATCACTTTCTGATGGTAGGTACATTCCACGTATAACAGCATTATCTACAGACCAGGGTTTTTGGGGTCTTGTGTTGTCTACGATGCATCCAGTAATTCAGTCATGAAAATGGAATTTACCATATAATGTGGAATGTCTCGACTAAATTTGGATCAATAAAACAGAAGTACAAATGTACAAAAATCCCGATATGAAGTAGTGTCTGTGAATATTAAACCACGAAAAGACCGCTATTTAAGTCAGTCATGTTCTGCGTGCCTGTGTAATTGAGTTGTGCTGTTTCACCTTCCACTCTCAAGCATGTGTGAAGCTTGTGTTTTCAGCATCTGCTGTCTCACTATATGAGGACATTCAACCTCTTTTGTGTGGCAATTTGTTTGCCTAAAAAATGAAAGGAACTGTTCGAATTTAATTTGATTACATTTGAAAAGAATCATTCAATTGTTAAAGTTTTACATATTTATTTGACTACCACCGTTTTTAATAGTCAACTTGTAAAAAACAGAATCCAGAAAAATTAAAACATACAACACAGAATTTTTGAAAAAAAAAAAAAAAAAGTTTTATAAGGCTCTTTTATTTAAACTTTTAATAAACTATTGATTGTATATATATATTTTTTTTTTTATCAATTTAATCCAAAAAAATAAACAGAATCCAGGAAAATTAAAACAGAGACATTTAATTTTTTGAGGGGTTTACATCACCCTAGGTTTCCAACCTATCCAGACCTCTAGCAAAAAAAGTGAGACTTCCTTGTGCCAACACTTTATAATAACATTACATTAATACAATATTTAATGCTTGACATAATATTAGTTAAAATTACATTACATTACAAAATTACATTTCTGAAGAAACTATGAATGGTGCTTGCATATGCAAATTGTACCACAATGATGCTAGGAGTTTTGGATGGTAGCTGGGGCATTTCAGGTTATTGCTAGGGTGACCTGGGTCGCTGCTAGGTATTATATTGGCAAAGATGTATCCATTTTATTTTAAAAAGTATGGCAGTTTGTAACTTGCATGTGCAAGACTTTCCATGTCATTCACTTCCAGTTATTTGTAGCTGTACAAAACAGATGCTCGATATTGCAAACCTGTATTTTAATGCATTATAAACAAATTGGTTTGTAGTGCAAATAATTTTACCATTTATTGTACTTTGTTATTCCTCCAGTTATGTCAATGAAATGTCACACATTCACAGAAAATAGCTTACTTTTGTGTTGCAGAATTAGGTGGATATGATGCACGTAATTTACCTATGACATCATCATCCCCCTCTTCACAGATCACCATTGGCTCTTCATCACTGCTCACATCCTCACTCGTTTGTCGAGGGTGAGCAGGGGGACGGGGATGAAACAGTCCCGCATTTTCCTGAACTCTCTCCTTCTCCCTCCTCTCCAGAGTATGCACAGCGCTCTGGGAAAAGGCTCGAGGCCGTTGAAGCTGCCCTCCCATCGATCCTCCGTGACAGTCAGACTGAGGTGAAGTCCAGCTGGGCCCTGCTCCTTTGTGGTCGGCCCCCTGACGTTTGGAATGGGCCTCTGGGGAGACAAAGAAGGTTAATTCAACATCAGTTGTGTTTCACACTACTATGCACTCATACTTTCACAAGACCAACAAACGCCCACGCATATAAACAAACTCCCACACAGACCTGTGCTTTCAGACACGCTACGCTCACAAGCTTCTTTGGCCCCTGGAGTTCCCCGGCCCTCAGAAAGGGACTTCCTTCTGTCCTTGTTACACCATTTCCAATCAGGGTGAGCCCGGAAATGAGCCTCCTTCACCTAAAAGACATCAAGAGTAAGACAGGAAGTTATTAATAAAGTAACAGCCTTAATAAATAATAACTGTGCAACACTTTGATCATGCACATATTCTGATTTCTAATATTTTTTCACATGAATGTAATGTAAATGCATTTTTTTTTAATCCATGATCATTTCATTTAATATATTTGTAATCACTATATCGTATTATTAAATTATGAATGATTAATTTAGATTACACTAGCGTTTAAAATATATTTTTCAAAATATATGAATATATTTAGCAAAGCTTTATTTGTTATGCATAAAGTTATTTATTTTGTTAGATTTCTATTTCAAGTGCTGTTCTTCTGAACTGAATAAAAATGTATCATCGTTGACACAAAATTATCAAGCAGCATAACTGTTTTTAACATTGATAATAATAGTAAGAAATATTTGTTAAGCAGCAAATCAGCATATTAGAATGATTTCTGAAGGATCATGTGACACTGAAGACTGGTGTAATGATGCTGAAAATTAAACTTGGCTCACAGGAATAAATTATATTTTAAAATACATCCAGATAGAAAACAGTTCTTTTAATTGTAATAATATTTCACAATATTACTGTTTGGGTGTATTTTTGATCAGACAAATGCAGCCTTGATTAGCATGCGAGAGCACGAATGTAATGTTTTAAAAAACATTAAAAAAAATTTATAGTAGTGCATATTGACATTAAATGGGCCATCAACCACCCTGCTTTCCAGATATTTGCATCTACTGTATATCAACCACTGTTAAACTGATATCAGTCTATCAGTAATTCAAATGCAAAACCACATTTTTACTCTTAATTTCAAAGGAAAGACAACAGAATGGTATGACATCTTCCTCTTATGAAGTATTTCTCAATATTTCACAAGAATGACTGTACCTGGAAGGCAAGATCATGATACTCCTGCTTCTCTTTGGGTCCCAGCGCGTACCACCATTCACCCAGTATTTTACTGACGGTACGGTTATCCTGGTTGGGGTGCCGCTGGTGAACCAGGGTACGGTGCCGCTTACTAAAGATCATAAATGCGTTCATTGGCCGCCTGATGTGGTCCTTTTCCCTCTTTGTGGTTTGAGAGAGAAAGAGACAGAGAGGAGAAATTATGAGTGTACATATTTATAGCACTTTTAACAGAAGATAATAAGGGAAATTAATGATTGCAATGCTTAATCATTGTAAACTGAAACCCTTGACAAGTTTCCAAGGTAATTTTTTCTGCTCTCACTAAAATCGAGAAAGCAGACTGTCCGGTGCTACTCAAAGCAAACCAAGCAACTGACAAAATTTCTTGCTGTTTGTCACTATTGCAGCCGACTAGGACACGAATAGAAGAATTACAAATAAAAACGTACCTTCTTGTCACCTTCTTTTGGGAGTGCACTGAGAGATTGTGTGCGCCTTTTCACTGAGCGGATGGATGGAGCAGTGTCTTGAGCTGGAAAAAAACTGAAAAACAATATAAAAATAAAATAGAGAGAGAGAATTGCATCAAAAACAGTAACCAGAAAAAAAGTTAAAACTAATAAATTATTGTGATTTCTTTTTAATAAATATTTTTCCCATATGTGTATATTATATCTCATTACGAACCGATATTTTTGAAAATATTGTAATCTTAAAGGGATACTCCACCCCAAAATGAAAATTTTGTCATTAATCACTTACCCTCATGTTGTTCCAAACCCGTAAAAGCTTACTTCGTCTTGTAAACACAATTTAAGATATTTTGGATGAAAACCGGGAGGCTTGTGACTGTCCCATTGACTGCCAAGTAAGTTAGACTGTCAAGGTTTCCCCAAAGTATGAAAGACGTCATCCAAATAATCCATCTGCCATGGACTTTCCTCTCCTCTGTTTCTCTCCACATCACGGTAGCACCATTTTGGAGATAATGAGCTGAACGCAGGCAGCATACACTCTTCTGTATCAGCGGCGCCACAAGTATCAGTTTCTTTGTACATCTATTTATGCCTTGATTTGAAAGAAAACAGCGCAACCTTGTGGCAGGGCTGACTTAGAAGAGCGTACACTACCTGCGTTCAGCTCATAATCTCCAAAATGGCGCTACGATGATATGGAGTGAAACATAGGGGAGGAATTGTTGAATAAAGTCATTTTTTGTGTACAAAAAGTATTCTCTTCGCTTCATAATGTTATGGTTGAACCACTGATGGCAGATGGACTATTCTGACGATGTCTTTCATACTTTTCTGGACTTTGACAGTGTAACTTACTTGGCAGTCTATGCGACAGTCACAAGCCTCCCGATTTTCATCCAAAATATCTTAAATTGTGTAACGAACCTTTTACAGGTTAGGAACGACATGGGGCTAAGTGAATAATGACAAATTTTCATTTTGGGGTGGAGTATCCCTTTAATGTTTGCTTTTATTGTCAAGAGGTGAGATGCAAACAGATATTTACAGGTCATCAGCATCACTCTCGGTCTCACTGTCACCTCCTCTCTCCACGGGTGGGTCTTCAGCAGTAGGAGGGGGGCCAGATGGGGAACCTCTCTGTGGTGCTGGGTGTTCAGTAGGTCCCTCAGTCACAAGGGCAACTCCACAGCGAGGTTCTGTAAGTTTATTCAGTTTCAAAACATCAACTGAAAACATATATTGTGAATGTGATTTTGTGTATAGTCTATGCAGTTTCATACAGGAAAATGCTGTAACGTCTAATTATAGTGTTTCAGGGTTTTTTTTTGCAAATGTTACCTTTGCCCTGATTTACAAGTGTTTGGCCATCTGCAGGCTGCATTGACATTTTTGTTTGGTTGGTCTCCAGAAAAGGAACCAACGAATGCCACGCAAACACTGGCACAGAGCGGGGCTCCACGTTGGTCCAAACTAAATGAAGAGACAGACAAACCTTTTACATACACGCAAAACTGTTTCGCAAAACCTACAGCCTCACTATTCTCTTAAGAAGGAACTGGTGAAAAAGCACCTTTCTGTGTCAGACTGAACCTGAATGAAAGCCATTCATATACATACTGTATATCAGTGATTGGTAAAACAAAGAGAGTGTGTAACTGTCCAAGGCATCTGTCATTCCAGTAAACTGTGTATCTCAGATTAAGTACTCATTAGAATCAGGGCGGTCCAATCACCCTCTAGCCATGCATGTCTGGGCAAGTTCCTGTGTATCATTTTAGACATGCTGCAACTGTCTAAAGAAACACTGACCCTGAAAGCACAGTGCACTTATTCTTCACTACACACACCCAAACACACCTGCTGCTGACCAGCATACCAAAGTCACTCTGAGCCCCCTTATTTTTGCAGTTTGTCAGTCTTGAGAGGAAATAGAAAGTGTTTACTGGTGTCCTCCAACTTAAAAAACAACATATTCTGGCCAGCACAAATTAATCCAGAAAAAAATTCTATCTTCTCTTTCATTAAAAAACAAAACAACTATAACAAACTGTGCAATAAATTAATTTTTGATAAAATTCATGTAAAAAGAACTGCCTAGATAATTTGGCATTGGAAGAATTTGGTAAATTGAGATTTGTTCTGAAACATGTGAGAATCTTTTTTCAGGGACAAGGATTCATTTAATGCATCGTTGATAAATAAAAATATTAATTAATTTTTATAAACCATACTGATTACACCTATTATGCCCTAAACCTTTGAATCATTGTGTACACATAACAAAAAGTTGGCATGCTCACATTTTAAATTGGATTCATTCATACTTTAAATTGTGAGTGGCTTTGGTAATCAATAATTTACAAATGTTAGTGCTCTAATTGGTTTTATTTATATTTTATATTTTATCTCTTACCAGTGCCAGGTCTTCCCATGATGATGTCTTTGCGAGGAGCAGGGTGAGGGGACTCGGCTGGCAGGATGAGGGGCAACAGAGCTGTGGGTGAAGGATGGCAAGCCACAGGCTGTGGGAGAGTACCACCTGCATCTGAAGGCCTACCTGACTTCCTCTCTTGCTCCTTATATCCTGAGCCTAATAGTGCAAGGGCAGGTCCAGTGGTTGCATTAGAAGTGGACACATGCAAAGTGGCAGAGTTTGAATGGGCGGGATGTCCAGGAGCCACAGGTGTCAATGACTGAGAGGAAGTCACCAGGACTAAGGTGGGAGCAGGATTGCGAAGGAGAACGGCTCCATTGGTGGCAGCGCCATTGATGGGCACAGGGGCCTGGAGGCCCATGGCATGGTTAGGGGGCTGGCTGTGCTCCCTAGAGCGCGAGCTTCCTCTACGGCTCAGGGGGCCATCACTGAATTTTGCCAGTGGTACATCGGGGTTACGAACGATGACAGGCGAATCACGTAGGGGAACAATACGACGTGAGCTGGGATCCTGTGACAGGGGTGAGGGTGGTGTGGGAGAAACCAGCATAGGGGGTGGAGTGGATGCGGCAGAGGATGAGGGTCGACTTGTGACACTCCTCTGTCGAGGGAATGAGAGAGATGAGGGGGTGGTAGGCTGGCTTTGGGGGGACAGAACCCTGAATGCTGCTGTGTTGAGGCTGAGGCTGGGGTCATTTAACTGGGCATCAGATTTCGAATAGTCTGATGCACTGGGCAGCGGGGGTGGTGGGGCATCCAGCTTACGTTTACTGGGGCTCATGGGCACAGTGAATGTCAGGTTGGTCTGAAAAGTAGGCATGATGCCAGAGATGTAGCGCTCACGTTCTGTGCTGGGAGTGCCAGGGATTTTCGTGCCACTGAGATGGCGAGGGCGGCGAGGGGTCAGAGGTGCTGTGATGGGGCTGAAATTAGCTGGGCGGAAGCCAAATAGTGTGGGTGAGGGGGATGGCGCAGGTGAAAATGGTGACTGATTGGATACAGGTGAGAATGAAGGTGTGCATGAGCGCGAGCTGCCAAGTGAGACCAGCATATTTGCAGCCTCGCACTCATCAAAGTCAAAACGGGACATGTCGCGTGGCAGTTCTTGTGGTATAAGAGAAGTCATCACCAGACGTGGTCGAGAGTCCCCGCCACGGCTGCTTGCTTCACTGCTGTCTCGTGAGTTGTCATCCCAGTCATACTCGCTGCTGGTGCGTCCACTTAAACGAAGGTCAGGTGTGAGAGTGCCAGTGCTACTGGCACCACTCCTGTCTCGGCCAACCCCGCCTCCAGCTTCCATCTCTTTGGTGCGCATGGAGAGATGCCGCGAGCAGTAGCCGCGCCTTTGTGACTCCTTTGAGCAGCCTTCACGTGAGCACAGTCTGCGCCACTGTTTGCCATTGAACTTCTTGCGGATGCCTGTAGGGGTGCATACCACATCACCCTTCTTGTACTTCTGTTGAGCGGCTGTGAGGGGTGTGCGGGAACGGGAAGAAGAGGACGAGGATCCAGAGCCACCCCCTGAAGCACCATGCGAGTTGGAGCTGGGGGTCTTGTCCAGGGAGCCTCGAGAAGAGCTTTGAGGCAAGGGAGGAAGCTGGGATGTGGAAGAGATGACTGCCGCACCTGTGGCTGAATCCAGGCCCAGGAGCATAGGGGGGTGATTTGGGTGAGGAGCAAGAGGCAGATGGGGTGCAATCGGGGTGCTAAGCCCTCTCACCACAGAAAGGTGAGGGCTGAGGTAGTTTGGTTTAGAAAGAATGGACCGATGCTGAGAAGGAACCCCCAGAGTTTTGCTTCCCATGGCACTAATGCCACCATCCCTTAGCTGGCTAAGACAGCTGACTTCCAAGTCCACCCCATCTGGGGTAGATGAATGAAGAGGATGAGACTTTTGCCTCTCCCTCTCCCTATCTCGATCTCGTTCCCTTTCTCTCTCTAAGTGCCTATGCAACTCTCTTTCCTGGTCTTTCCCTCTGTGTTGTTCCCAGTCTCTGTTTGAGGCTACATTGAGTACAGATGTGATGGCAGGGTTAACGGCAGAAGACAAAGAATGGGGTGAGGTGAAAGGTACAGTCACAGGATGTAACAAACTCTGAACAAATGTTGGTCTAGTCAGTTGAACCACCTCCTGCTCCACTTCCATGTCCTCTCTTTCCTCCCACTCTCTTTCTCTTACCCGCCTACCATCAACCCCTGGCTCTGCTGGCTGGGGTGGCTCTAGGTCCCATGGAGGAACCAGGAGGCGGAGATTTTGTCGTGAGACCCAAATAGCCTGAGCCCTTCCATCATCCTCTACACCTCTCCTCTCCTTTCTCTCATCAGATTGATCCTCCCTTAGTTGAACGCGGTATGGGAAAGACACTGCTGGGTGTGGATCGACTTGAGTGACTATACCTTCTCTGTACCACTGTTGCGCTCCCTCACTGCCCTCGTCACCTCCTCCGAAGGGGACGCAGACTCGTGTGCCTATAGCCACCGGTGCCAAACCAGGAAGTGACGCATCAAGAATAAGGTCAACAGAATCAGTAACCACTCTAAAAGGGTACTTGCATATGGTCTTTTCTCCATTCAGCTGCACCTCCACAGTCCCATGCTCCTCGCTAACTCTCCGCACAACTCCAGCACGAAACACTCCAGACATTTCTTGGCCCCGATCGTGAGGCCAGCCTTCCCCTAATCTGGGACCCTGTCGGGCCAGAACTCTCTGATTTTTGAGACCTTTGGCAAGGACTCCAGCTAACCCAGATGACAGGCTCTCCTGTGAGGATGCTGAAGTGTTATGTGCTTGTGGCTTTTGGGAGTTGGAGTGAGAATCACGTCTTGAAGCTGTCACTTCTAAGTCGGCTGAGTGTTCACTGGCTGTATCAGTTGAGGAGCAACGCTGTGGGCTAGATGTGCTCACCCCATCCCTCTCTTTGCACTCACCTGCAGTTCTACCTGTAGGCACAGTAACATTGTTGTGTCTGTACCCAGTGATGCTGTCCTCAATCAGCTGGCTTTGACCTTGTAGGTCTGTGTACGCAGCAGAGGCAGCTGGGCCCTGGCTAGCACCACTTGCATTATGAGAGCTGCTGCTGCTCTGTGGGGGTGTGCTGGGAGTGCTGACGTTGCCATGGTTTCCGGCACAGTGCTCTGAGATGTACTTTTTCTTGGGCACACGGGTCTTAAAAGTGGCCGTCTTACGACTAAACAAAGGGTTGGGGCTATTGCTGGCACTGGTCGTGCTACTGCTGCTGTCACTCTGTGTTCCGCCAGACTTGGAGTTCCCAGGACATTCCTCTGTTTTCCCAAAATCCACTGCTATACTGAGGACACCATCCTTTTCCGGAGACCCACTTTTTCTCAGTGGCCCTTCCTGCGATGAGTCTGAATTTGAGGAGAAATGTCTCTTGGGAGAGGTAGGTGAAATTTGGGTTTTTTCTTCAGTTTCTCTCTTCTCTTCTTGTGGGCTACTATCTGCTGGCCTCCTCTTAACTCCTTTGGCGCGAGTGGATGGGGGCGACCGCCTTTCTTGCTTTTTAATGGGCTTCATCTTTTCTTGCTCTGAGAGAGTCTCTAATCCTCCTGATTTCCTGCGAGTCCCAGCCTATCAATATCTTCCGCTCTGTTTCCCTCTTGCATCCCGCCCCTTCTCTGTCTTTTTCTTCTGTTCTTGTCCAAACCTCTTAATTTAAGTCTCCTTCTTAAATTAAAGCCTGCAATGAAACACAGCACATGAGGTGGATCAGGTTGTTATACAGCACTACAGATCTCATATAGAGAATATGAATACAACATATACAATAAAAAAACAATTAGTGCACAAAATAAAGTTGTATGTTTAGTGCCTAATCTTATCAAAACATCTCTATAAGTGTGAAAATGCAAAACATAGCCCTGAAAAGTGGATATAACAACTTAACACAGAAAGAAAAAAACGACAGAACACAAAAGAAAAATGCTTGCCCAGACAAGTCACACACTCACTTGATGGATCAGAGGAGGCGGGGGAATTCCTTGTTCAGTGGTATTTTTGTGACTCTAAGGCTCTCTCTCACTCGCTTTTTCAAATGACCTTTTTGCATTCGTTACAGAGGCAATCCACCCCTACAGTCCTCACTTCCTGTCACAGCACTACAACATCTCAATGTACAATACCATCCTTACACATTACTACTTACACATTCTTTCCTCCTACCAAAACACCCTTTTCTTTACCATCCAAACATCTTACAGTGTGGATTGTGTTTAAAGCCCATTTAAAACCCACAGATACGTTATCAACCTTAACGTTTGTATAAATATATTTAGACACTTGAATACACTTGCTACAAACAATCTTATATACGCCCTACATATTACAAATAATTCAGTTTAATCAAATGACAATTAATTTAAGCTTTGAATATCTCAAAAACTGCATGCAGGTTTTATGAATATAAAATATGACTGACTGGTCTTCATTTAATTACAGATGTGCATCTACCCTGATAGCACACATACAACATGGAGACGTCTATTTGACATCTGCATTTACATCTACAAGATGTATTTTTTTAAGTGTTTGCTCATCTGCAATACATCTGTAGGACATATCAGACATCAAACCGACATTTAGAAGATGTCTTTACGATGTTTATGATTAAGAATGTATGTAAAAATGACATCTTAAAGACGTCTATCAGATGTTTGTACACAGCAGATGCTTTCCAGATGAAGCGATCTTGCAGATGTATGTGCACTATCTGGGTAATATATTATGGTTAAAGGTCAGAACATGAATGACCTCTTTTGATAAGCCAATGCATGGTGCCATTGACGAAGACGTAACAGATCATTTTAGGTCCGCAATGAAAAACTGTCCTATTCTTGTGAGCAGAAACCACAGTAACCACACTGCCATTTGCACTGTAAGACAAGTTTGTAGGCAATATGTAAATCTAAGATATGCAGTATATTACCTCCAGTAAGAAAATTATACCATAAAACAGTGTACTAAGACCTGCTAAGACTTTTATTGCTTTGTCGTGTAGTTGAGTAAAATTTTTGGGTCACTAAACTATTCCAGTGCATATAAGATAAAACAAAGTGTAAATAATGAAAGGTTCTGTTTAAAAGGGCACTCAGTTTTTATCCCAATAGTACCACTTGTTTGGATGTTATACTGACATCACTCTTTTTACTCAATGTGTTCTTATTCTGTATGGACTTGCGGATTCCATGCTCTTACACACCAACAATATGTGCTTTCTAAAGTGCGATACATAAAATAAACAGTTTATATGTTAATAAAATAAACATATTTAATATTTTATAATCACTGTGTTAACTTAATATAATTTTATGTTTTATAATGTCATTACAAATAGTAGTAAGTGTCAACTCTGCATGACACACTGTGTCATGTGATGTCAACATGACAATGCTCAATTGCTCATAAGGTGGAGACCCGCTTCATGTGAATTTTATATATATTTAATGATTTTGAAACTCAAACCATAGAGATGACACCAGCAACATCAAGATTATGGGTTTGATTCCCAGAAAAATTAATGAACTGGTAAAATGTATACTAATGCGCTATTACTCATTTTGGACGAAATGTCAGCAAAATACATGAAATTAAACCTGTTAGCTGTGACTCACATTTTTTAGTGCATGATCCAAACCTATATTTTTATAATTCATGACCTGAAAACATTTTTTAACATGATTTTGATGCACCATTTTCATGGCAATGCAATGTTTGAATTTAAAATGATGAATTTTGAGATTTTAAGTTTTCAAGTGATATATAATTTCTGATGATTTCTAAAATGTGATAGAGAAAAAGGCAACAGAGAAGACTTTTTTTTTTCTCGACAAAGGTCAGAACTCCTGTTATGATGTAGGTTTTTGAGGTGCACTCTTGCCATAAATTAATCTATTACTTTTCCTACATCATTTTTAACAAAAAAAAAAAAAGATTTCCAACTGCCTTTCCAACGATATATAGATTGTCATGATTAGATTAGGATTTAATTGTAATGTAGTGAAGTAAACTTAGGCGGCCGGGTGGCAGTTAACAGGTTAAATATGTGTGTGTGTGTGTGTGTGTGTGTGTGTGTGTGTGTGTGTGTGTGTGTATTTTTGTGTAAAACTTTTTGAACTGGCAAAAAAATAAAAATAATGACTCGCCAAATGCACACTAATAAATGTTCCCATGCAACAGCAAGTCTCCAAATAAACTCAAATGCCCTGAAAAAAAAGTAAAACCCCTGTCTGCCATCAACAATGGTGCTGCTGTCGTCGACTTGCGAAAGTTTTGCTGAGTAGTACATACACCGCCGTATCTGTGTCAAGCGCTTTTATTGGTCGTAGTGCTCTACTCTACGCTTACAACCACCTACGACACAGTCGAGTGCTGTAGGCCTCCTCCACAACACAAGGCCGCACAGCAGCTTCCGTCTCCCTAAAGCTCCTGAATCGAGGGCGACGTTGCCCGTGATATTCAAAATAAGAATTAATAAAGAAAAAGAAAAAACAATCCTTCTCAAATACACAAATACATTTAGGCTATAAATATGAAAACATCCGAGTTAAATGTACTGAAGGTAACTGAATATATATTATTATCTTAATATAATCAAGATTAACTAACAGAACAATCGCCTTATGTTAATGTGAAAAGCTATGGATATACAATAAGCATTGACAATCTCTGAAAGGTAAACGAATACACAAAAGCAGTTTGTTGAAGCTGTAGCTTTAAATATTTTCAGGAAAAAAAGTTTTTAGGCTGACTGTGCACCTCCACCCCTCCCTTTCAATGTGTGTGTGTAACGTTATGTTAAAATGCTTAATGTTACTCCGCCATTTTACACAATCCAGTAAGAGGAAAGTAAACAACTGACAGCGAAACGTTATAGATGCGTCCGCGATGTAAAGGCAACACACAGCGTTAAATGTATAGGAAGATCACTGCAGTAATGCAGATGAAAGGTTTCAACTTACCCCGTGTGAATATTTACAGTGCCGTCGAAATGGTGTCGAGGTGAAAGCCAAGCCTATGAAACCACGGAATCCACGAAAAAGCTTTTGCAAAGAGTGTTTTTCTTCCGCAAATGAGAAAAAACTCCAGCCGTTGAGGTTCCAGGGTACTCTACAGTCGCAAAATGGTGAATGAAGCACTAAGCCTTGACAACCAGCGCATTCGACCAATCAGCATTCACTAAAGGGTACAGTAGCCTGTCAGCGCTCGACTAGCCGTGATGAGGGCGGTGTCATCTGTCAAAGTCCCGTTGATTGACAGGTCACTCGGACCAATCGCGCTATGGGAAAACAAGAAACAGCTGGTCGATCCCGAAACTGCATCGGCCAATGGGATTCAAAGGGAGGGCCAGCCGAGGGGAGTAGGTGGTCAAAATCGAAAATATTAATAATTTGCGATTTCAAAATACTTGATCGAGGCATTATTCCAAATCAAAATATAAATCATTAAAACGAAAATAGCATAGTAATGTTAACAAAATAAATAAACAGGACATTCATGAATTTTAAAACTGCATACTAATACAACAAACGACAAAAAGCCTTGTTGTTGGTTAGTTTAAAGAATACATATTTTAAAAAAAATCTTAAAGATTTCAAATATGCTAAATCTGTTATTGGTATATATATATATATATATATATATATATATATATGTGT